>NC_066618.1:197847437-197995699 GCF_025201925.1 Gopherus flavomarginatus
GAGGATTTGAGGAGGGTCCAATGGGGGAAGGAGGGGGCGGAGTAGGGCGGGGGAGGGCGCGAGGCCTTCTCGGCTCCGGAGCCTTTGCTTGATTGTCCAGTGTCCCAACCTAACATTGGTCGGGACAGGGGACAAACAAGCAAATATTGGGACAGTCCAGATAAAATCAGGATGTCTGGTTACCCTAGCCCCAGCCCTGATCCCCCTCCTGCCCTCCTACACCCAAACTCCTCATCCTCAGCCCCACCCCAGATCCCTCACCCCCTCCCACACCCCAATCCCAATTTTATGAGTGTTCATGGCCTGCCATACAATTTCTATTCCTCGATGTGGCTCTCAGGCCAAAAAGTTTGCCCACCCTTGGTGTAAGGCAATCTTTGGACAGACAGTTTGTAAAGTAATTGTGATCCTTAAGAATAGGAGATGACGTATAGAGCATTAAAGAGAAGAATCTTTCAGGTTTGTAACACAGACATACCTGATTTTTCTTTCTATGCTCCTTTACATCCACATTCTAGATAGCAGGCTTACTTGTTCTGGATTTCTTTGACTTTGAATAACCTCCTCCTTCTTCCTGCTAACAAGTAATCAAGCAAGTTAAATTAATGCACTCAGTGCTGAGTAACACTAAGCCAACAGCTAAACTAACAAATGTCATATCTGCATATAAGATATTTGGTTGACTAGTACAGGAAATAGAAAATAAGCATACATTTTGTAGATCAATTAAACAATGTTCAAAATGTGGGGATAATGTACCATATGTAACATAAGATTAAATTAAAACCAAAACTGCTGAAAATATCCTTTAAAAATGTTGAATCAAAAGTAATGGCCAAACATTCCAAGAGCAACTAGTGACTTTTGAATGCCCAACTTCACATACCTTAAAGGGGCCAATTTTTCAAAGGATGGGTGCTTAGGTTAAAAGTGATTTCCCAGGGATACATATGTTGCCCTGGATTGACGGCATATTAAGTGCACTCAGCCACTATAATTAATGAAACAGAACACCACATAGTTAAGGGTTAATTTGGAGACAGGCTATCAGAAGCAAGGTCATAACTACTGACAGTTTTGTTCCTCAGAATGGGATGGGGGAAAGGAAAGTAAATAACCAAGAATGAAAGAAGATATGTGGATGGACAACCTGCAGTCTAGATGCCTCAGATATTAAAAGTTTATTGAAAGTTGGGAAAAGTGATGAGCCAGTAAGGATCATTATGACTTCTGTGTTTTATAGAAGTTGGTTACAAAAAGTTTAGATAATAGAGTGTACTTGGGAGCTGTTCTCTGGAGCTATCCCGGGAGATACATTTTTTCCTGACATCTTTACTCCCAGCAGGGAGGTGTCTGGCCAGCGCTGACTTGTCATTAATTACTCAATAATGTCTCAGAATATAGCTAAACATCTGAGATGTTCTAAACCTATTGCTTATGTCTGTGTGTGGTTAAATCTAATGAACTGCTTAGACAGGAGCATGCTTACTTGCATTTAATTCTTGATCAGACAGAATGACTGTGTTCCTATTGATTTATTCCTGACAGCGCCTGGAGTGAAATAGTTAAGTTACCAGTGTTGGGGATTCTGAAAACCCTGGGTAACACACATTAGGACCTGTGGTTAATATACTTATTAATTATCTGGAAAAAGTGAAAAATTATAAGGGGGCAATATGTGCAGATGTTGCAAAATTATTTAGAATACTCAAGACTTGAAAATACTATGATGAACTCCACAGGGACCCAACAAAACTAAGTGAATGAGCAGCAAGATGGCAGATGACATTTACTGTTGACAAATGTAAATTAAAAGGAATAATTTGAAATACTCATACTCATTTCTAGGTTCTGAAATAATTGTGTCTTTTTCTAGAGCATTTATAGTTATGCGCCATGGTGGTGTGAAAAGGTAAAGGCATTGCAACCTCTTCAGGGCCCAGCTGGTCACATGGCTGTGACCGGGTGGAGTATGAAAGGGAGCTGGGGGAAAAGCTGGGTCAAAGGGGAGCTAAGAAGAAAGGTGTGCCTTTTCTCCTGGCTGGCTAAAGTGGGGTTGGAGGGAAGCATTTGGGGAATTATTCTCCAGTGCTTTTAAGTCCATTTATTGTTTGTGTTTATTGCAGAAGTGTCTTAAAAGGATTGAGGTTTGGACCTTATTTATGTTCTCTGGTGGTGAACCTGCCCACCACTTTGCGAGTACTCATAATGAAAACTATGAGTTAAAACATAAAAAGAATGGAAAATACTACTGAAAATATTTACCACAATATAAATGGATGGTATTCCTTTATATTTAATACTCTTTTCCTTTGGGTTATTAGATATAAAAAAAGGATATAATAGAAATAGAAGAGGTTCAGAGATAGGCAACAATATGGTTAAAAGTATGGAAAGACTTCCATCAGAAGAGAGAGAAAAAGTTAGAACAGTTTTATTCAGAGAGGAGACAAATGAAAGGGGATATAAAGTACATAAAATTATGAATGGTATCTAGAAGTTATTTGGGTGCTCCTATTGATCCTTTCTGATACTACAAGAGTAAATGGATTAAAAGTGAAACAAAGACAGAAAGAATTAAAAAAAAACCCCAAAAAAGGAAATACTTCTTTTATGTTTTACACAATGCATACCTAGCCTATAGAATTTATTGTCACAGGATATTACTGAATCCAAGAGTTTAGCAGGATTAAAAAAGATGAGACATTTATATAACTAATGAGACCATCCATAGCTACATTAAAATAAACGATACAAATAATAAATGATACAAATCTTGTGTTGCAGGGCATAAGCCACCTACTAACAGTTTGGGGCAGGAAGAAAACTGTCCTGATGGGCCATTTCAAGAATTCATGCACCTTCCACTCGAGCATTAGCTACTAGTCACCACTGAAGATGTAATAAAGCATTTACTATATACCTCGTTAGTGCTGTGTGGATACTTATGAAGTGCTGACATGATCAATGAAGCTGATAGCTATGCACCTCAATTTAAATGTCTCAATACTTTGGATTAAGGAGATGGTGGCAATCTGTAACATACCTGGATTATCCGCAAACAGAAATGACTGTATGGAACCATAAAATTAATCAGTCTTCACTGTAATTACACGTATTGGTATTTGAAATAAATAGAGTTTACATTTTCTGCAAGTTTCTTTGAATTATGATTAAGTAAAATACATGTGCAGAAATGGATGTTCTAAATTGACTGCATACACTTCATCAAATAGGAAAAGCTTTCATGCAGTCAGAAGATTCTCATTAATATGACCATTATAAAGTGGATTAATAAATTCCAGAAATAGGTTGTATGGTATTGTGAATGTCCTAACAAGATTTTTACATGGATTCAGAAAATTTATTTTCATAACCCCCCAAAAATATTTACATTAAATGATACTGTTAACCTTATCAGCATTACTACATATTTAATTTCTGAAGGAGTATGTTTTCAAAGTTTTAAAAGTTGGCAAAAAGATTCTGAAAATACAGGAATGAAATAAAAGTTTTACATTATCCAGGCCATAAGGGATTTTTTGTATTCCCCGTTTTGCTTCATCTGGTCACTATTCTAAAATCAAAAAGTATATATTGTCTTTTTCATCACTTAGTGTCTGGATGTTAGTGAGTCTTTTACCTGCCTTCTTTTGCCACAACTTTTCTTTGAAGTTGTTTTCAAATGGGTCTCCATCTTTGAGTAAATCTGTTTTGAGGTCACTACTTCACAGTGCAAGGGATCATTCACTGTCAACACCTTAAAATACAAAAGTTGATATATCCTCATTAACTAAAACTCCAGTACTATTGTAATGGTTATCATGACAGGACTTCTGATCGACTTTTTTTGGCCACTGAATCTCACCATTACAATCCACCCTGACCTGTAACTTCTAACAACACTAACACCAAACTGAATTATGCAGATATATCTATTACTTGCTGTCCAAAGAACAGACCACTATCAATATATACCCTTTCTTACTGATGTACATTCTCACTCTAGCAGCTAACCTGTGTCTGTGAGGCATTAATAGCCTACTGTTTAAAATTTTACAGACTTTGGTATTTAAAAGTCAGTAGACATAAATGAAGAACTGTGCTCACAGAAAATATGCGAGTGCCCCTCTCTGCTCAATCCCCTTCATCAACCCCCACCCCACACATTATAACAAACAAACCCCAACAATAATAAAGTCAGGCTGAAAAATAATTACAGTCTACCAAATTCATATTTTTAGATTAAGAAAATAATGAGAAGGAAAATACCACTTCACACCCTGTGCCGCACTACCTGGAGTTTTTAGGATAAAACATATTTTCATTTTCTTTTGGTGAAGAGCATTCTTAAATAGCAGCAATAAAAGGTTCTACAGTACATCTTGTAAAGAAAGTGCAACAAAAATGTCTGGATAATTTTCTTAAAGTTAAAAGCCTTTGTAGACACAAATTAAAAGCCAAATTAGGAGATTCAAAGCACAACTTATGTTCTTGAATGTCTGAAAAAACTTGGTGCTAAATTCATCACTGTTATTGCACTGAACTCAGTTTACCACTTCTTGTTTCATTAACACTCAAGAAGAAGTATCATACTCTATTTAAATTATTCTTAGTGTGCCATTTAGCACAAAGTTCAAATGCTGTTAACAACTTGCATTTATACTAGGGTGGTCAAGCGATTAAAAAAAATAACCGTGATTAATTGTACTGTTAAACAATAATGGAATACCATTTATTTAAATATTTTTTGATGTTTTCTACATTTTTAAATATTTTTATTTCGACTACAACACAGAATACAAAGTGTACACTGCTCACTTTATATTTATTTTAATTACAAATACTTTCACTGTAAAAAACAAAAGAAATAGTATTTTAAAATTAATCTAATACAAGTACACCTCTATCCCAATATAACGTTGTCCTCGGGAGCCAAAAAATCTTACCACATTATAGGTGAAACCGCGTTATATCGAATTTGTTTTGATCTGCCGGAGTGCGCAGTCCCACCCCCACCCCGGAGCGTTGCTTTACCGCGTTATATCCGAATTTGTGTTATATCAGATCGCATTATATTGGGTAGAGGTGTACTGTAGCACAATCTCTTCATCATGAAAGGTGAACTTACAAATGTAGTATTATATACCTAAAAAGAAAATGCATTCAAAAATAAAGCAACGTAAATCTTTAGAGCCTAGAACGTCCACTCAGTCCTACTTCTTGTACAACCAATGGCTCAGACAAACAAGTTGGTTTACATTTACGGGAGATAATGCTGTCCACTTCTTGTTTACAACGTAATCTGAACATGAGAACAGGTGTTAGTATGGCACTGTTATAGCTGGCATCGCAAGATATATACGTGCCAGATGTGCTAAAGATTTATATGTCCCTTCATGCTTCAACCATCATTCCAGAGGACATATGTCCACACTGATGACAGGCTCTGCTAGATAACGATACAAAGCAGTGTGGACAGATGCATGTTCATTTTCATTATGAATCAGATGATACTAGCAGACGGTTGATTTTCCTTTCTGGTGGCTCAGCTCTGTATTTTCCATGTCAGAGTGTCAGGCTTTTAAGACTTCTGAAAGCATGCTCCACACTTGGTAGCCCTCAGATTTTGGAAAGCATTTCAGATTCTTAAACCTTGGGTCGAGTGCTGTAGCCATATTTAAGAAATTCACATTGGTACCTTCTCTGCATTTTGTCAAATCTGCAGTGAAAGTGTTCTTAAAACATGAACAACGTGCTGGGTCATCATCTGAGACTGCTATAACATGAAATATATGGCATAATGCGGGTAAAACATCAGGAAACACACAATTCTCCCCAAAGGAGTTCAGTCCTATATTTAATTAATGCATTTTTTTTTAAACGAGCGTAGTCAGCATGGATGCATGTCCTCTGGAACAGTGGCGGAAAGATGAAGAGGCATATGATTGTTTAGCTTACCTGGCATGTAAATATCTTGCAATGCCAGCTGCTAACGTGCCCTGCAAATGCCTGTTCCTCACTTTCAGGTGACGTTGTAAATAAGAAGCATTATCTCCTGTAAATGTAAACAAACTTGTTTGTCTTAGCAATTGGCTGAACAAGAAGTAGGACTAAGAGAACTTGTAGGCTCTGAAGTTTTACGTGGTTTTGTTTTTGAATGCAGTTATGTAACAAAAATTTACATTTGTAAATTGCATTTTCATCATAAAGAGATTGCACTACAGTACCTGTACGAAGTGAATTGAAAAATACTATTTCTTTTGTTTATCATTTTTCCAGTGCAAATATTTGTAATTAAAATAATAATATAAGGGGGGGAAACGTACACTTTGTATTCTGTGTTGTAACTGAAATCAATATCTTAGAAAATGTAGAAGGACATGCAAAATATTTAATACATTTCAATTGGTATTGTTTAACAGTGCAATTAAAACTGCGATTGATCATGATGCATTTTTTTAATTGCAATTCATTTTTTTGAGTTAATCTCATGAGTTAATTGCAATTAATGGACAGCCCTAATTTTTACTAACTTGTAATCTAAACAGCTATTATACAAGCAAAGGTTTTCAATGAATGTGTTGTAATAACTGAATCTGCTAAAGTTTCAAGCTTGTGTAAAAGCACCGGGCTTACATATTCTGTAGTCTACAGCTACTAGGTGATACAATCACATACTTGATCTGATCTGATATACCATCTAGTAGCTGGTTGTAGAACACAACTTTGTGTGAAGACAGACTGGCACATACAAAATGGAAGCATATTATTGTTTATAAGTTTTGCCAGTCCCATTAAATAAAAATCTGGAATGAAATTTAAAGGAATTACTCTTCCTTTCAGAAAGTCACAATTACAGGAGCATACAGCTCAGATGATAAAACAAATCATAGTATTTTACTGTAAAAAGAGGCAATGGTTAAAGATTTTAATACAAATTACAGCAAATATTAGAAACACACAATCTACCTGGCAGAACTAAGATACAGCATCAAATGCAATGAATAGTCTATTTACCTCAGGGCTTATACACACACTGAATTGTTGAGAGCTAGTATAGGTGAAACCTATTATTCACTGTACCTGCTCATAGTTGACTTGTGAATGGTGATTGGTTGTCTTGGTGATATACTCCTTTGATGGTATTAATGATTGTTGATATTCTTCTCTTTTGGCTCTGTGCACTGTACTGTTTAAAACCAATCTGAGAATATTTAACCCTGCTCCTTCAGTTGGGCTCTTTGTTTGATGCTGTGATATGCTCGTGTTCGCAATTTCTTTGTCTGACTCAGAAATCTGTATATGTACCTTCTTTGAACTGTGACTTGCCCCAAGTATTTTAGTGGTGTTTTGATTTGATAACTTTCCCCCCTTTTTTGTAGTAGAACTGAGTAGTGCAGGTTTTTTCAAACCTAGATTGGCATTTGATATCTGAAGCACTGATTTGTCATTAGCAGATAATGAAGAATAATTTATCTTCTCAGGTTTGCCTCTACTTGAATTCCTATCTAAGGATGGGCTATTAGAAAAAGCAGAATTTGTCAGTTGCTTACTAGTTTCTTTTTTCTGGTCACATATAGGTCTACCACTTTTTACACTTGTTTTCCCAGTCATTCTCTGAGCAACAGTGCCATTAGTAAGATTTTTGAATGACACAATTTGGACAGGTTTGTATACCTGATTTACACTGGGGTTGCATACAGTTAATTTAGACATGGTGACATCTCTAACTACTTTTGGAGAATGCTGTAAAACACTCACTTTTTTCTTTCCTTCATTGGCTCTTGTGGCCTTTATATCCATTTGCAACAACTTGCCTTTGAAAATAGGTATAATTCTAGTGGCATTGTTCCTTTGAGAATCCACAGATGAATTCTTAGACATTCTTAAGGATTCATTTGAGTGACCTGGTACTCCTGATGCTCCTGGAGTCTGCTGCTGCTGTCTACTATGCACTGTTTTCTTCATGGCCTCAGCAACAGAATCCTCTGGACACGGAATGAGATTTGAGAAAATACATTGTTTTGGCTGATTGATCAAAAGCTCCATCCTGTGGCTAATTCTTGAACTGCCTTTTGAAGAAGTCTGCGGCAAAGTCTCTCTCCTTGGAGGTGCTTGAGTCAGAGATACCTTGCATATTGGTTTGCCAGTCAGATTTGCAGGCTTGGCATTTACTTCCTGTAACACACAGCTGTTGCCATACTGATTCAACTGAACGAAGAGAGTTAGTTTACAATGCTACAATAACGTAGTCTGTATACAACATACACTGTACACATGTTTGTGTTGGTTATTTTACAATTCTGTTTTTAATAACAACCTCAAATTAAGAACATTGTATGCTCGCTATTAAGACATTTAAGGAAAGACTTTTTCAGCTTGATAAATGAAAAGTAATATGTATGCAAATATCTGATTGTCAGGATGGCAAATATGCTGCACAATATATATCCTTTCAATCAAGAATAAAAAAGCATGCCACAAGCTATATATGGAGATTACTTCACCACCACTGAAATGGAACCCAGCAACCTTTTTACATCACATAGCAACAATAAAAGACACAAGGGAATTTTTTCTGTTACAAATACAATTGGAGAAACCATTTCAGTAATGTGCCCCTTTCACATCTGTTATACCAGATCATTTTATTCCATCTCATGGAAAAAATCCGATGAAAGGGAAAAACTACTCTGAAAATTCTGTGCGACTTGCCACACTGAGTTTCTGCTACAATATCCTCTTTGAGGAAAAGGGTCTAGAGCCCATAGGGAGAGATCCAGTTCCACCCTTCAGGATATTATGGCATCTGCATGCAGGGCAAACTCCTCTGTGCTGCTCCTCAGTGCTCCTATTGTGCCACAGGAAACCAAGATACCTTTGACTCCCTAATCAGCAGATATGTTCAATCAACCCTCTCTTTAAATGAGTAGTAGCTGCTATCATTCAAAATTAGTTTTGCTCTGATTACAATTATCTTCCATTAGGACAGTGTTTCCCAAACTTGGGACGTCACATGTGTAGGGAAAGCCTCTGGCAGGCTGGGCTGTTTTGTTTACCTGCCGCGTCCACAGGTCCGGCCGATCGCAGATTCCACTGGCTGTAGTTTGCCGCTCCAGGACAATGAGAGCTGCTGGAAGTGGTGGCCAGTACGTCCCTGGGCCCACGCCGCTTCCAGCAGCTCCCATTGGCCTGGAGCGATGAACTGCAGCCAGTGGGAGCCGTGATTGGCCGGACCTGCGGACACGGAAGATAAACAAACCGGCCCGGCCTGCCAGGGGCTTTCCCTACACAAGTGGCATCCCAAGTTTGGGAAACACTCCATTAGGACATTCTCCTCAATTGCACAGTTATCACAGATGGTAATACTATGGCTATGCCCTCTGTCTCACACCAAGCTGACAAGCTGACAAACCACCTGAAACCTCACAGAACTCTGATAGTGAGTTTTGAGGGATGAGGGACAAAACTCACTGGATCCAGTCTCCCCTTTTTCTGCTCATTATGAGCTACATTTGGTTGATGAGGCACTTTTTGGATTGCTACATTTCTCAAAAGGGGAAGACCTAATCCTTAGCCATTATCTGGGAGAAGGGATAGCTCAGTGGTTTGAGCAGTGGCCTGCTTAAACCCAGAGTTGTGAGTTCAATCCTTGAGGGGGCCACTTACAGATCTGGGGAAAAAATCTGTCTGGGGATTGGTCCTGCTTTGAGCTGGGGTTGTACTAGATGCCTCCTGAGTCCCCTACCAACCCTGATATTCTATGGAGTCTGCAGGGCACAGGCACCTACTGGTTTCTCGGTGGGGGGAGGGATAGTTCAGTGGTTTGAGCATTAGCCTGCTAAACCCAGGCTTGTGAGTTCAATCCTTAAGGAGGCCATTTAGGAAACTGGGGTAAAAATGTGTCTGGTGTTGGTCCTGTTCTGAGCAGGGAGTTGGACTAGATGACCTCCTGAGGTCCCTTCCAACCCTGATATTCTCTCTCTGATCTTAGAGTAATACTGTGGACTGCAAACCAATTTCTAGTGGTCCACACAGAGCTGGCTGACTATCCTTGTCTCTAGTTACTTCTACAGACATCTAGACTTCTCATAGCAAAGAAATGCCTGGATGTCTGTGAAAACTATACAAAAAAAGGAGTCATCCTAACTTTCTCCATTAGGGGCTGCAGCTGCTGGAAAGAGAGAAACAGCAGATCTTAACATTTTCAAAACTCTGCAATTTCTACTGCATTCTTCAAATTCTACTCTTCATTTTTAAAAAAATTAAGCTTTTCTTCTTTCACTGACAAGATAATCAGCATGTGTGCTACTGCTCAGCAAGGGCTGAAATTGGTATTTCATATAAGCGATTATTCTAAAAGAATTGTAAATTCTGCTCCTTCCCATCCTCTTCACCTCTGAAGTGTGAACTTCAGCCTGACTGGAACCATTTAAATGTTTGTGATAAGTCCAGACCACATATTTTCTCTAATTTTCTTTTTCAAAACAAGGAGAAAAATATTATTGTGATATTATTGTAGCAGAGTTAAGATAAAAAAAATTCAGGAAAAGGAAACCTTAGATTCCAACAGAATTTTTAATTTGGCTACATATCGCTTCCACATCTTATTATACAGTTATGATGTGAACAGTAATATGTCAGGCAACCCATTTAACTAGAAAAACACAAGTATTAACAATTATTCATGGTGAGAAATACTTTTATACTCTTGCAGTGTTCTGAAAATTCACATGGGAAAGAGCACATATCATGAACAACACTATGCCCATCAATATAAATATTAATATAAACATAATACTTCTTACATGCATGGGATGTTTGATGAGTTCTTTTGTGGCATACAATGCTTTACTTGTCATTTTTACTGGAAATCCACATAGATGAGGAAGTTTAGACTTTAGGTCAGAAAGAAAAGAGTTTAATACACCTTCTAAATCTATTCTATTAAAATATTGGACTGGTTGACTTCTTATGCAACTTAAAGGGTACCTGAACAAGTGTTAAGGGCTATGTAAGATTTTGTATAATGTAATTAGCATTTTGTATAATGAAACTGTTTATCCTTTTCTTGAGTAAAAGCTTAAATACACACTAAAATTTCTTCAAAAGAATTTAAAATAAAAAAAGCAGCTTTACTATTTTTTAAAGGGACCAAAATTTTAGTAGTTTTAATGGTTTTAGAGATTTGAAAGTTTTACTCTTATTAGGCTAAATTAAGCCATTTTCATTCCCATTGAGAAGTACTTTACTGCTTGAGCAGTCCCACTGAAATCAATGGGACTTCCTGCAGAACAAGGTATTATTCAACATGAGTAAAAGTGATAGAAACTAGTGCTTTATTTGTAATATCCTCCCGGTTTTCTTCATTTCCTTCTCTGGATATTTTAAATTATTTTCTCATTAAAAGCACAACTCAATATGAATCTTGGTTTTTAGTCTGACTTCTTTCTTTGTGAGCATGGTTCTGAAATCAGAATTTCCTAATTAATGTGAACACCCTCTACTGGCAGTCATTTCAGCAGCAACATAAAATGTCTGAAACAAATATTATTTTTTCAGTATTTCAATGACACACAGGTGGATTTAAAAAAGTAAACCTAGAATATGGAGGATAGTCTCCACTGGATTGCACAAATTGCAAAGCAAAGGAAAAATGAGGCCTAAACTAATTGATAATGCCCCTGCTAAAGGATAACTTGCAAAGAAAAATATTCTTAGTGCCATTTCTTGTTTCTATATCAAGGAGGCCTGAAAAGATTTATTTTTATAAAAAGGGGGGTTTTCTGCTTGTTTTTAAGATTATAAAGTCACAGGTCGTCTAGCCTGCTTTTCCTGGAAGACTCTTGATGATTGTGAGGAACAAGTAACTTCACAGATATTATTGGGGTGAAACCAGACTTAGGCTTCAATTGTGAAAACACTTAAAATGTGCTTAACTTTAAGCATGAGAGTAAATGTTAGCAGGATCAGGGCCTGTGTGGTGAAGTAATTTTATTCAGATTAAGATTTACTAAAATTTAATTTTTATTCAATGGGCTTTTTTTGTCTTTGTTGTTAAAGCCTATTTAACTCATATGCCTGAACAAACAGGCTGAAGAAAAAATATTCTCTCTAAGATTTGGCATCCCAGCACCTACAAGAGTTCTAATTCATATCTCAGGATCCTTTAAGAAACATCTCCAGAAAAATAGGGAAGCCTAGATTTGACATTATTCATTAATAACACAGAAGGACTGAATCAAATATTTTGGACTATATTTTCTGGTGGCATAGCCTCATTCGCTTCAATGGAATTACAACTGCAGTGAATTTGGCCCCCTATTTGGATTAGAGTTTGGATCTTGGTTAGCATGATAAAGGAGAAGACAGTACAACACAAAAGAAAATATATATAAAGGATATGTAAAGAGCCGTTCCCCTATCAGTTTGAAGTAAACACTGCAATATATTTTTGTCTCTCCACGATCCTCTGGAAGGATATACCCATACTAAAAATAAAATACACATATAAATGGAATGCTATTTTAAACAAATTGATTAATATAAAAACATTAAAAAAGGTACAAAAGGAAAAAAAATCATATGTAATCATGTTCTTTCCTACCAGATTCTTCCAGTGCATCTGAAAGTCTTTGTATGAATGAAAAGGAGACTCTGGTGGAATTATATGGCTAATACTTATGATCTGACCCATTTTCATGCTGTACAGGGGTAAAGCAAAGACAGAATGTTCGATACAACCCATAGCATAGCTGAAAGCACAGTTATTTGGTTAACTGTTTGTTTTTGTTGGAAATTAAATAGAATTTTACCTTGGCAAGACATAGCACCAGTTACTTAAAATGGAGTGTCTCTGAATGACTGTATTTTTATTGTTGTCAAATATTTCTAAGATGTTGGCTGAAATGTCAAAGTCTTCCAGCTTTAAATAGAAAAAAAGTGTTTTGTTATTTTTAAATACTGCTTCATTTATACAAAGTGAAAAAGGAACATGCAAAACATCTAACGTGCATTCAAATGTACTACTGAAACTTATACATGAATATTCATTTATCAGTCATTGCAAGCTGCTAATTTTAGAATTATATTCACATTATAACATGGTGGAGTCTGTTTCAAATTTTAAAAACCTATACTTTCAGGAACTGGCTAAAGACGTAAATGACTTAAAGGCTGATAGGTCATATTGGAGGTACTTTAACATGCAAGTATACTAGATCCAGGAGGACAACATAAATGTCCTCAGATTAAGAACATCCTTTCTATCCCTGCAGTACTTTTAAATTCTACTCAGAAACTAACATATTCTAATGTTGGACAACTTAGTGACAGTATTGCACCACAATAACCAAGGTAGCAAAAGATCCCAACAAGGCTACCAAGAAGCTATATGCCTTTGCCTGTTGGAAAAATCAAGAGAGATGCCCAGATATTCTGAGAGAAGACACGCTGGAGCTAAAGCCACAGACATTCTTAGACCTGGAGAAACATTCTTTTCTGACTCTGTTGTTTGTCATGGGTTGTGTCCATCCAGTGACAGAAAAGCCCTTTCCATTGTTGTGTCTATCTTCAGACTAGCAAATTATGGACCACAATGGGATTATACTGATTTTTGATAATGAAACTACATCATGTTAACTACATCATCACTGCCTGTGTCATTTTCAAGGCTACCCTAAAGTTGTCTTTGATTAGTATGTTGTCTAGCTAGGGGGGAAAGTGGAATTTCTTTCTCCTGAGAGCCAAAGATATTCTAAAGGATAGAAATGGATTGAAAATGCTTGCTTTTGTAAGCAAAGAAGTAATCATAAATTTAGTACTCATTGTACCAGATCTGTTAAGGTGACATGGTGGCTATCAGAGCCGATGCTCATTTCTTAATACTGAAGTATGGTTTCTGATATATTTATTAACTATGCTCATGTCCAGCATGACCCAAACTGCTTCTAACTTTTTTGGGGTATCACAAAGAAAATGGAGCAGGTTTCAAAGAAGCGCTGTTCAGACAGAACTTCTTTGATAGCTCTGATGGCTAAAAGTTGATAGATGGTTTTGAACATAAGATGTTACTTTAAGGGTATGGCTACACTCAGAACTTCAAAGTGCTGCCACGGCAGTGCTTTGAAGTGCGAGTGTGGTCGCAGCGCCAGCGCTGGGAGAGACTCTCCCAGTGCTGCACGTACTCCACCTCCCCGTGGGGATTAGCTTGCAGCACTGGGAGCCACGCTCCCAGTGCTGGGGCACTGTTTACACTGGCGCTTTGCAGCACTGTAACTTGCTGCGCTCAGGGAGGTGTTTTTTTCACACCCCTGAGCGAGAAAGTTGCAGCACTGTAAAGCACCAGTGTAGCCAAGGCCTCTGTTATAGGATGGAAGTGAAAGAAGGATTATCTCCTGGGGAATGCGGGAGAATATTATGGTATAAATCGACCTAGTGGCATAAAGACGTCCGTCCACTGTAATCATCATGCACTGTGTGCAGATGTCCTTCTGTTCCGTGGAGACTACAAGGAAGGGGTCAAAAACCCTGGTGTCAAACAGGGTTTTTGGTGTTTGTGGATGATACAGTGCTTAAATCTCAGTGGCGTCATCTGCCTCTATTGTTACTAATTCATCTTCTTCTCCAGAGGAGGACTGTTGTGTAACATCTTTGCCTGGCAGTCCCAAATGGATGTACGTTTCATATGAAAAATCTACTATCTTTGGGGAAATAGTTCTACCAGCACGCGCTTCCCTTTTCCAATGCTCTATTATTATTTTCCCTGAAATTCTCTTCAAATAGCAACTGTAGGGAAATCTCACAGCTCTGACATTCTGATTGGAATGACTGTCAGACTCTCATGAGTACAGCCATTTCCAATAATATATGGCATATATATTCAGTACAAGATGAGGATAAGGAACTAACATAGTGCATGTCCAATGGCAATTGGGAGTAAACATCTTGATCCACCATGTCCTTTTCAAATAAAGCATCCCAGATAAAATACAGCCAATAAAAAAGTGCAAGTAGGATGAACAAAATTAGCCATAGAAATTAGAACTGTTCTGTACCTTGGGTGGCGGTAGTCGAATTGTGCAAGCCTCTACACTGATGCAAAGTTGGGTCTCTGATACATTGAGGTCCATGACTGAAATAAAATCAAAACCAAAACCACTCTGTATATCTGTATAATTGTCTATTAAGTGAAAAGGTAAAGCCAAGATTCTTATTTAAGAAAACAAACACACAAAAAAACCCAACCCTCCAACTATTATGCTCAGTGTAGCAGTACCAAAAGGTAAGAAGAATTACTCTTCATGTATAAAGAATTATATTTCAATTTTTTGAAATCAAAATAAGCATTGTCTGGCTAATTCCTAATATCAATGACTAAATTTCACTTGTAAAATGTATGTGAACATACATAACTGCACAAAGCTCACAGTTGTATGTCCAAATGGTCACTTGAATGCACAAATATCAATTTGCACAGGCAATTACCTGCTCCTGAAAATATTTTCCAGGTGCAAATTTAGGTGTCAATGTTTTAAAATTTAGTTCTTAAAATTTATATTTGAGGTATAGAAATAAAATAAATATATTTTCTATATATTTATTCCTAATGTACTAAGGAATAACACCACTGTGGTCTGATGTTTTGAGAACTGTAAATTTAAGGCAGTTAATCATAGTTATTCATTTTACTTTACCCATGTTCATCAAACCTCCATAACACTTGTGCAGTCTGAACTACATTTGCCTAAAATTAACTGTTATAACCAGGTTCTCCCAACCATATATGTCAATCTATGGTCATAGGTTAAGATTAATAGTATAAAAATACTGCTCTCTCTCTTATAGAGGTGCAATTAATTTGAAAAGTGTCCATATAATTTAAAGAAGAATCTGTCAATAGGTATCATATGATTGAAGTTATCTGTAGATTGCAAAATGAAAAGATATTGAGCTGATATACTAAGACCATGGAAGCTTAGTACAGTCTAACTAATTTCTAATAGTACACAGCATTGTACTTACCAACAGCATTTTGCCTTCCCATATGAGACAAAAAATTGCTTCCTTAATAAATAAAATAAGTATGTATTATTTTTATAAAATGTATGCAAAAACCTAGTATACTTTAAGACTTTTATCTCAGAAGTATTTTATGTAGCAGAAATGTATAAACTGCATAGTTTATTTTGTGTGACAGGGTTCCTGTGTAGTTTGTTCCTCTCACAGAAAAGAAAAAAATTGTATCAGTGAATTTTTCATTGAATTAGAAGTGGCATGTAAATCAACACAGAAATATGCATGAAAGCACAACAACTATATAAATGATGTTTCTCTCTCAGTAAGGAATTTGTACACAGAATTGCTTTTCATTAGGTAACAGATAATGCAACTTCTACCACCATATGTGTGTGGGGGGGTGGGGGGAAGGCACTTTGTCTGTACAAGTGGGAAGAAAAGGGTGTGGTTCATTCAAGGTTGTTTCCCTCCTTCAAACTGAGGTGGGTAGGGAGAGGGAGGCATTACCTAAGCTAGGGCTGGCCAGAGGGGGTAAGGTAAGCCACTGTCCTCCTGCAGGGCTGGGAAAAGGTATATATGCTCTGTCCTGCCAGACAGAACCCTCTCTCATGGATCAGCAGTTCCCATCCATTGGACAAGTGTAGAACTGGGTTTTTGTGGTCTGTTGTGGGCACTGTCCTCTTTGCCTTTTTCAGGACTGGGAAGGAATTTTTCCCTTATCATCAGATTGGTTGGAATAGGGTGGAATTTTTCACCTTCCACACACCTTCAGGACCTGATTGGGTCAGCCAGGAAGTAAGGTTAAAGTAGTTGCAATGTGGTTGGTAGCAGTGTCCAGTGCAGGTAATTATTCCACAGGGAGTCTCGTTTTCTAATTAACTGGAGTTGGAAGGGGACTTAGGGGAAGGTATCCCCTAAAGAAGTTGGGGAACAGGGCTGGGGCTCCTAATGTCTGGTACAGTGAGGAGACAACTCCCTTTCCCCAGCCCCTTAACCCTCACATGAGGGAAAGGTGGTAGGGTCCAAGCAATGGTTGTAATCAAAGTTGGAGGGGTGGAGACTGATGGCAGCCCTCCACAAACATGTGGAAATGAGTGAGAAAGAATGATAATCTGCACTGAATGAATTATTGCTGATAATTCCCAGATGAATTAAGTTACTAAAGTTGCAGCCTAAAAAGCCACATTACTCACATCTTGTTGTACTTAAATGTCTGGAACAAAATCCTCAGGCTCAAAAGGAGAGCTGGATAGAAACATTGCTTTGTCTTCTTCCACCAACCCAAACCAGCTGATAGATTAGAAGCAACCCCAGAGCTACCATGTGTGTTTCACAACAAAAAGTTTTAGTCTAAGTGATACTATGAAATGAAGAACCAAATAGTGGCCTTGATTCCAATAAGGAGGGGCCACTGACAACAGATGGGTAGAATGTCTCAGAAAGTACCCAGGGGAGTTGGGGGTAAAGGTGCTGGACAGTGCTTTTCATACTGGTTGAAGAAGGGCTAGTGTGTACTTTGTCTCCACTCTCCCTCATACCAACCAGCTTGCCATGTCCCTTGGCCATGGAAAGCTTGTGGAAACATTCTGCTTAGGTCACATGCAGCACACTGTGGAAGGAGAAAAGAGCTGTCCTGAATACACTTCTTCATTAGCATACCTATACATAACAAGATACAGTGTAAAAGACGGTTACTCACCTTTGTAACTGTTGTTCTTCGAGATGTGTTGCTCACATCCATTCCAGTTAGGTGTGCGCGCCGCGCGTGCACGTTCGTCGGAAACTTTTTACCCTAGCAACTCCAGTGGGCCGGCAGGTCGCCCCCTGGAGTGGCGCCGCCATGGCGCCCAATATATATCCCTGCCGGCCCACCCGCTCCTCGGTTCCTTCTTGCCGGCGACTCCGACAGTGGGGAAGGAGGGCGGGTGTGGAATGGATGTGAGCAACACATCTCGAAGAACAACAGTTACAAAGGTGAGTAACCGTCTTTTCTTCTTCGAGTGATTGCTCACATCCATTCCAGTTAGGTGAATCCCAAGCCATACCTAGGCGGTGGGGTCGGAGTGAGAAGTCGCGGCATGGAGCACTGCAGATCCGAAGGCCGCGTCGTCTCTTGACTGCTGGACCAGGGCGTAGTGGGAAGCAAAGGTGTGGACCGATGACCAGGTCGCTGCCCGACAGATTTCCTGGATGGGCACACGGGCGAGGAAAGCCAGCGACGACGCCTGCGCCCTGGTAGAATGCGCAGTCACACGGCCCGTAGGGACATGGGCCAAGTCATAGCAGGTCCTGATGCAGGACGTTACCCAAGAGGATAACCTCTGGGAGGAGATAGGAAGCCCTTTCATGCGGTCCGCTAGTGCCACGAAAAGCTGGGGGGATTTGCGGAAGGGCTTGGTCCTCTCCACGTAGAACGCGAGAGCCCTACGGACATCAAGCGAGTGGAGCTGCTGCTCCCTGCCTGAGGAGTGAGGTTTCGGGAAAAAAACCGGGAGGAATATCTCTTGGTTGACGTGGAAGGCTGAGACCACCTTGGGGAGAAAAGCGGGGTGTGGTCTCAGCTGCACCTTGTCTTTGTGGAAGACCGTATATGGGGGGTCTACCACAAGAGCCCGGAGTTCCGACACCCTTCTAGCTGAGGTGATAGCTACTAGAAAGGCCGTCTTCCAAGAGAGGTACAGCAGGGAGCAAGTAGCTAACGGCTCAAAGGGGGGCCCCATGAGCCGGGACAACACCAGGTTAAGATCCCAGGTTGGAGCAGGGGGACGGACGTTAGGGTATAAACGTTCCAGCCCCTTAAGGAATCTAGACACCGTCGGGTGAGAAAAAACAGAGCGACCATCCGCACCCGGGTGAAAGGTGGAGATAGCTGCTAGGTGGACTCGCAACGACGATATGGCCAGACCTTGCCCTTTGAGGGACCAAATGTAGTCTAAGATGTCGGCTACCGAAACTTCCAAAGGGCGGAGATTTCTCTCCACGCACCAACAGGAGAAGCGTTTCCATTTGGCCAAATATGTCGCTCTTGTGGACGGCTTCCTGCTGCCCAAGAGCACCTCCCTCACCGGCGTGGAGCAGCGCAGCTCAGAGCCAGTCAGCCACGCAGGAGCCACGCCGCTAGGTGCAGCGACTGCAGGTCCGGGTGACAGAGGGTCCCGTGCTCCTGGGTAATCAGGTCCGGATGAAGGGGCAGGGGAACTGGGTCGGCTATGGTCAGGTCCATCAGTATGGGGTACCAGTGCTGTCTGGGCCATGCCGGGGCTACCATGATCACGTGAGCCCTGTCCCTGCGCACCTTCAGAAGGACCCTGTGGACCAGAGGGAATGGGGGAAACGCATAGTACAGGTGGGTCGACCACTGGATGAGGAAGGCATCCGCTATCGACCCGGGCTCCCTGCCCTGAAAGGAGCAGAACGCTTGGCACTTCCTGTTCCCCTTGGACACGAAGAGGTCCACCCGGGGATAACCCCACCTCCGGAAGATGGAGAGGGCGACGTCTGGGCGAAGGGACCACTCGTGTGACAGGAAGGATCTGCTCAATCGATCCGCCAGCGTGTTCCGTACTCCGGGGAGGAAGGAAGCCATGAGGTGAATGGAGTGGGCTACACAAAAGTCCCAGAGTCGTATCGCCTCGTGGCACAGGGAGGAGGATCTGGTGCCGCCTTGCTTGTTGATATAATACATGGTCGTCGTGTTGTCGGTGAACACCGCGACACAGCGACCCTGAAGCTGATGACAGAACGTTTGACAAGCAAGACGGACCGCTCTCAACTCCCGCATGTTGATGTGTAGCCCCACCTCCTCCTGGGACCACAGGCCCTGCGTCCTCAGGGTCCCTAGGTGGGCCCCCCAGCCGAGATCCGAGGCATCCGTTGTTAGGGACACCGAGGGCTGAGGTGGGTGGAAGGGGAGACCCGCACATAACACTGACTGGTCTAGCCACCAGCCGAGGGAATCTAATACCCTCTGGGGGATTGTGATTAACATATCTAGCGGCTGTCTTGTCGGTCTGTAATGACTGATGAGCCACAACTGGAGGGGCCTCATGCGGAGCCGAGCGTAATCGGTCACAAAGGTACAAGCCGCCATGTGGCCTAACAGGGTTAGACATGTCCGCACTGACGTTAAGGGGGCTGTCCGCAGCCGTTGCACGATCGCCGACAAGGCCTGGAACCGCTGCAATGGCAGCAAGGCCCTGCCCACAGTGGCGTCCAGGACGGCCCCGATGAATTCCACCCTTTGTGTGGGAACCAGGGTGGACTTGTCCGTGTTTACCAAGAGGCCCAGAGTGGCGAACATGTCGGTGATCACGCGGACATGGCTGCAGACTTGTTGTTCCGACGTGCCCCGAATCAACCAATCGTCCAGATACGGAAACACGTGGATACGACTGCGCCGAAGCTGCGCCACAACAACTGCCATGCATTTCGTAAACACCCTCGGGGCCGTGGACAGGCCAAATGGGAGGACTGCAAATTGATAATGAAGAGGCCCCACAACGAAGCGAAGGAAACGTCTGTGACGTGGCCAGATGGCAATGTGAAAATACGCGTCCTGCATGTCAAGGGCGGCGTACCAGTCTCCCGGATCCAGGGATGGGATAATGGTCCCCAGGGATACCATGCGGAACTTCAACTTCACCAGGTACTTGTTGAGCTCTCGCAGGTCGAGGATAGGCCTGAGGCCCCCCTTGGCCTTGGGGATCAGAAAGTAGCGGGAATAAAACCCCTTGCCTTTCTCGTTCTCCGGCACCGCCTCTATAGCTCCTTTGCCGAGGAGCGTCTGCACCTCCTGTCGAAGGAATTGCTCGTGAGAGGGGTCCCTGAAGAGGGACGAGGAAGGGGGGCGGGAAGGAGGAAATGAAACAAACTGCAGGCGGTATCCCGACTGCACCGTGCTTAAGACCCAGCGGTCTGATGTTATTAGGGACCACGCTGGGAGGAAAAACGAAAGGCGGTTGGAAAACGGGGGGGAAGGATCCATTGGGGAAACTGTTACTGCGCCCTCGGGCGCACCTTCAAAATGAAGGCTTAGGTCCAGGCGGGGGCTTAGAGGAGCCTTGGTTCTGCCCCCCTTGGTTCCCCGAGTGCCTGCGCCTTCCGTTCCTGCCGCGGCGCCTGTTAAGGTCCTGCCGCTGGCGGAACTGGGGATACGGCCTGCGCTGTTGTTGCTGCGGCCGGAAGGGTCTGCGTTGCGTCACGGGTGTGTGCATCCCGAGTGACCGCATGATGACTCGGTTGTCTTTCAGACTCTTGAGTCTGGGGTCTGTCTTTTCCGAGAACAAGCCCTGGCCTTCGAAAGGAAGGTCCTGTATAGTGTGCTGGAGCTCCGGCGGAAGGCCAGAAACCTGCAGCCAGGAGATGCGACGCATTGTTACACCCGACGCGAGGGTACGGGCAGCCGAGTCTGCAGCGTCCAAAGAGGCTTGCAAGGACGTGCGTGCGACCTTCTTGCCTTCCTCCAAGATGGCCGTAAACTCTTGGCGAGCATCTTGTGGCAGCAGCTCCTTGAATTTGTCTGCTGCCACCCAGGAGTTGAAGGCGTATCTGCTCAGCAGGGCTTGCTGGTTGGAGACCCTGAGCTGCAGCGCCCCAGCCGAGTACACCTTACGGCCGAGGAGGTCCATCCGCCTGGCCTCCCTGGATTTGGGGGCTGGAGCCTCCTGGCCGTGACGCTCCTTATCGTTCACTGATTGAACCACCAGGGAACACGGAGTCGGGTGCACATGGAGGTACTCGTAGCCCTTAGAAGGAGCCATGTACTTCCTCTCGACGCCCTTCGCAGTAGGAGGAATGGAGGCCGGAGACTGCCAGATGGTGTTGGCGTTGGCCTGGATGGTTCGTATGAATGGTAGGGCGACTCTGGTGGGAGCGTCTGCCGAGAGGATGGTAACGATTGGATCCTCTATCTCCGAGACCTCCTCGGCTTGCAGACTCAGATTTTGAGCTACTCGCCTGAGGAGGTCTTGGTGCGCCCTGAGGTCCAGCGGGGGGGGGGGGGGGCTGTTGGAGGAGGTACCAGCCACCGCTTCATCCGGGGAGGAGGATGAGGAGACCCCCGGCAAGAGAGTGTCTAACGGCGGGTCTCCTTCGGCCCTCGTCTCTGCCTCAGGAGCCAACGCGGAGTCTTGATGCTTGGACCCTTCCTCCCCATCCGGGGAGGGAGGGGGGTGAGACAACGAGGCTTCAGGTGCCCTGCGCTCCGCAGTCGCCGGCCTAGCAGGGAGCTGTTGGGGGCCCTGGGCCTGATGGTATGCCCAGGGTGTCCAGAATCCCCATTGTTGCGGGCCTTGGTCCTGCTGTGGCGGATCGCTGAACAGCGCCGCCTGCCGGTCGGTGCCCAGCGCATACCCGCTGTCCGTTTGCGAAGATACGGACGGCTGTCTAGAGGGCCATGGCGGGGCGGACGCTGGATGGTAAGGGTCTGCGCGGGCCGGCACGGGCGATCTTCTCGGTGCCGGAGACCGGTGCCGGGAGTCATATCGGTGCCGGGACCGGGACCGGGTTCTATCACGGTGCCGGGATCTGGACTGGTACCGGGCGCCGCTTCGGTGCCGGGATCGGGACCTGCCACCAGCTCGGTGCCGGGAGGTCGACCGGGACCGGGACCTGCCACCAGCTCGGTGCCGGGAGGTCGACCGGTGCGGCGAGTAATGTCTGGATCGGCTCCTGGAATCGCGGTGCCGGTATCGGCGGCTGGAGTCCGACCGCGATCGTCTGGATGTCGACCGGCGCCGCGAGTGCGACCGGTACCGCTGAGGGGAGCGGTGCCGGGACTGCGAGCGGCGGCGGGATCTGGAGCGGCCGTGACGTCGGGACCTGGATCGAGAACGTGAGTCCCGAGACGGTGCCGACATCATAGGCTTGCCTCTGGACACGACCCGCACCGGAGGTACCGGGGGTGGCAGCTGAGTGGGCTCAGTCATGGCTATGAGGTCCCGTGCCGAGGCGAAGGTCTCCGGTGTGGATGGCACCACTATCTCAACCCCAGATGTCATGGGGGAGCTTGGCGGCACCGGACTCGACGGACCCGCCGGGCCCGGAGTCGATGGTGCCGGCGGCGCCGCGGCCGATGTTGAGGCCGGGCGCTCCAGTCGGGTCTGCCTGGCCGGAGTAATAGACTTCGACGGCCTAGGCTCTGTCCCCGGTGCCGGAGAAGGTCGGTGCCGGGGAGTCTTCTCGGTGCCGGTGCGATCCGGTGCCGGCGCCAAGATCACGGCCTGCGAAGCCGCCGGGTCAAGTGCCGCCTCCATAAGGAGAGTCCGGAGCCTTTGATCCCTCTCCTTCTTTGTCCTTGGCTTAAAAGCCTTGCAGATGCGGCACCTGTCGGATCTGTGCGATTCCCCCAGGCACTTCAGGCACGCGTCGTGGGGATCGCTGGTAGGCATGGGCTTCTTGCAGGCCGCACACTGCTTGAAGCCCGGCGAACCAGGCATGAGCCTGGTGCCGGGTGCTGGGAAGGGCTAAGCCCCCGGCGAAGAACTATTTACAAACTACTTAACTTAACTACTACTATCTACACTTAACAATCTAATTAACAACTACAATAGTGCTAGAGATAAACGATAGATAACAAGGAGAGCTAGGGACGTGGAGGACAGCTATGCCGCGCTCCACAGTTCCAACGACCGACACGGCGGTAAGAAGGAACTGAGGAGCGGGTGGGCCGGCAGGGATATATATTGGGCGCCATGGCGGCGCCACTCCAGGGGGCGACCTGCCGGCCCACTGGAGTTGCTAGGGTAAAAAGTTTCCGACGAACGTGCACGCGCGGCGCGCACACCTAACTGGAATGGATGTGAGCAATCACTCGAAGAAGAACCTTGAAATCTAAAATAACTACTGTAGCAATATCATCTTTTGGGCAGATAGGCTATACACCCCAGAACAAACACTAAAAATTTAGTTCAGTAAGAGTAAACCAATTTCATGCCATCTGAGGATCTGGCCCGCTGATTTTAATTCATTTTCTTGAATACACTGAATTGGTTTTAAATGGATGTAAATCTGTTTTGAAAATAGTTAATGAAGAAAAAATGATTCAAAATAAAATAAAAGATTCTGATAACAGTGACACTGGAACTAACACAGAAAAATGGATTTTTATCCTAATTTATACTGTAGAATAAATCCATACAATTTCTGTAAGGGATGAATAGCATATGGTTGTACTAAAACCACATCCACTGGTGTCTGGTCTTCTACATTTGCTAATTTGCCACTCTTCTCCCCTTGTTCAGTTAGTAGGGGAAACATTGTTAGGTGGTAAGAACAACATCTAGCCTCATGAAACTTGGTGGAAAGACATGGTTGTAAAGCACGTAACTGTCATCCTATGTAAGTGAAGTGTGCAACTTCTGTGAAACAGAAGTGTTGATTACGAACAACTGATTTTGAAACCTATTTACTTTATTTTCATAAATTATTTGCTGTACTGCAAATTTGATTTTGAAATTATTAACTGAATATGCTATGGTCAATTTACATGGTTATTAAATCAATTACACAAAGGGGAGGAGAGAGAGAAAATTTGAATTACTTGCCCTTTTATATTATTCATTAAAAATTGAACTGGGATAAAGAAACAATCATAGAAATACACACAAACAAAAATGTAAAACTAATAATCAAAGACTAGGCAGCATATGCATGGTAAATATAATTAAAAATAATAAAGTACTGGGAAAGTCAAAGGGTCAGGCTCTGACCCAATTGAATAAAATACCTTGTACCAACAGATGACCAGCCTTATTCCAGCTGGGGGCAAGTCGGGTTATAAGTGTGTAACAGAGACATGGTTGAAGGTTGGCTGGGCCAACTCTCTCTGGAGCCTCAATCTAGTAATATTAACAAAGGAGAAAAAAAGGATTAAATAATTATATAATAAGTAGATTTTAAAGCAATTAAATCAAGATTTTATAAAAGATAATCATACTGTCATTTTGGACCAGATCCTGCAAGATGCTGAGCCCCTGTACCCTTTATTTAGTTGGGAACTGCAACAGATTTGAGACCTTTGGGATTTGGCATTTTATATTTTACTGGACACCAACATTAAGGTGCATTCTAATGCATTCTGGGTTTTTGGAGGGTCAGAAGGTTGGGGGGAAAGGAATGACTGAATAAGTTATAGATAGTACTTTTCAGTGGATACTGTTTATATCTCATTCCAAACTCTAACCAGTGATTCCCAACATGCATATACATCAAACCCAGCTGCTGGTCTAGCCTGAGATCAAGGATGTTTTTTGATGAGATCACAGGTTTGGTTGATTAAGATAATTGTGTTGACATAATATACCTATATATCAGTAAAGCATGTGACTCAGTCCCACATGACAATCTTTTAAAAATAGCTCTAGACAAAAATCAATGTAGCCTATACTAAACGCATTAAAAACTGGTTAGCTGGTAGCTCTCAAAAAGGATGTTTCCAGAGAGGTCCTATCTGTTCTCAGTCCAATGCTATTCAATACCTTTATCGGTGATCTGGAAGACAATATAAAATAATTTCTAATAAAATGTTCAAATGACACAAAAAATGATAGAGTGGTAAATAATGATGGGGTCAGATTAGTTATACAATTTGACATAGATCACTTAGCCCTGGTCTACACTTTGAGTTGAGGTCGAATTTAGCAGCATTGGATCGATTTAACCCTGCACCCATCCACACAATGAAGTCATTTTTGTCGACTTAAAGGGCTCTTAAAATTGATTTCTGTACTCCTCCCCACCGAGGGGATTAGTGCTGAAATCAACCCTACTGGGTTGAATTTGGGGTAGTGTGGATGCAATTTGACGGTATTGGCCATCCCAGAGTGTTCCATTGTGACTGGTCTGGACAGCACTCTCAACTCAGATACACTGGCCAGGTTGACAGGAAAAGCCCCACAAACTTTTAAGTTTCATTTCCTGTTTGGCCAGCATGGTGAGCTGATCAGCACAGGTGACTATGCAGAGGTCATCAGCAAAGGTGACCATGCAGTCCCAGAATCACAAAAGAGCTCCAGCATGGACCGAACGGGAGGCACTGCGTCTGATTGCTGTATGGGGAGACGAATCCATGCTATCTGAACTCCGTTCCAAAGGACAAAATGCCGGAATATTTGAAAAAATCTCCAAGGGCACGAAGGACAGAGGTTATAACAGGGACCTGCAGCAGTGCCGCGTGAAACTTAAGGAGCTCAGGCAAGCCTACCAAAGAACCAGAGAGGCAAATGACTACTCCAGGTGAAAGCCCCAGACATGTCACTTCTATGATGAGCTGCATGCCATTCTAGGGGGTGTCCCTACAACTACTGCACCCCGTGCTTCCCCCCTTCCCACCCATCCCGGGCTACCTTGGCAGTTACTCCCCACCCATTGTGTGATGAATTAATAAAGAATGCATCAAATAACAATGACTTTTTTGCCTCTGCAAGCGGTGATCAAAGGGGGGAAGGGAGGGCGGTTGGCTTACAGGGAAGTAGAGTGAAACAAGGGGGCGGGTTTTCATCAAGGAGAAAAAAACAGAACTTTCACACCATAGCCTGGCCAGTCATTAAACTGGTTTTCAAAGCTTTTCTGATGCACAGCGTGCCCTGCTGTGCTCTTCTAACCGCCCTGGTGTCTGGTTGTGCATAATCAGCAGCCAGGCGATTTGTCTCAACCTCCCACCCTGCCATAAATATCTCCCCCTTACTCTCACAGATATTGTGGTGCACACAGCAAGCAGCAATAACGATGGGAATATTGGTTTCACTGAGGTCTAACCGAGTCAGTAAACTCCAAAGGCACATTCTACCAGCATTATGCACTTGCTCAGCCTATCGTTGAACTGCTCCTTACTAATGTCCATGCTTCATGAGCCACGGGAGCAAGAGGTAGGGTGGGGTAGGTGCAACCGGATGGTGCTGCTGACTGCGAGACCAGCCTGAGGCAGTAGCCTCCAGCTAGCATGATATTCCAGGCAGGACTGAATCTCCATTAGATGAAACTTAAAGACGACAATGACGTAGAGTCATTCCCATTTTTGTACAGACGCCCCCGACCGACCTCACTGAGTTCAGCCAGGAGCACCCATGGGACAACGATGACGGTTAGCAGTTGTTTTACACCATCTGCCATTTGAAAGGCAAGGCAAGGGGATGCTGCTGTGTAGCACAGCAGTACCGCGTCTGCCAGCAGCACTCAGGAGACAGATGCTGACAGTGAGCTGAACGGGCTCCATGCTTGTCGTGGTATGTCGTCTGCACGGGTAACCCAGGAAAAAAGGCAAGAAATTATATTTTGCCATTGCTTTCACAGAGGGAGGGAGAGAGGGGGGCTTGACCCAGAACCACCCACGACAATGTTTTTGCCCCATCAAGCATTGGGAGCTCAACCCAGAATTCCAATGGAGGGCAGAAACTGTGGGAACTGTGGGATAGTTACTACAGTGCAACGCTCTAAAAGTCCACGCTAGCCTCAGTACTGTGGATGCACACTGCCGATTTAATGCGCTTAGTGGGGACACACACAATTGACTGTATCAAATCGATTTCTAAAAAATCGACTTCTATTAAATTGACCTAATTTCATAGTGTAGACATACCCTTAGCAAGGTGGGCTCATCCAAACAAAAGGTCTTTTTATACAGTCAAATGCAAGGTCATACATCTAGCATCAAAGAAAGGTAGGCCACAATGAAGATGCAAATGCATGATTGCAAATTGGTTTTGATTATAACTACTGGCATCCTACTCAGCAGTTTCTGAAAGTCTACACTCAGCCATACAAATGCAAACGTTGTATCACAGGCAAGGTAGCACAACAGAATCATAATATACATTGCAAACAAAACAAAAACAGGTCATGGATAGGGCTTCACAAAGTTTTCTGTACTTTGCATTATTTGGTACTGTAAGTCAATCCTATAATACACAGCATACGCATTTTGTGCAAAATTTAAGAAGGGGGGAGATTTTCTGTTGGAATGGGAATTGCAAGCACTATGAAAAACATCAGTTTTTATTACTGGGATCACAAGTACTGGCAACAATGAATAAGTGTAACAGTGTGAAGAATTACTTACTGTAGCTCCATGTTTCTCTACATAAGCCTGACATTTTCCAGTTTTGTAAAAAGATATCTAAAAAAAACAAAAAAGAATTATCTGAACCTTTTGAACTTAAAAGGAGTATTCAACAATTACTTGTGCAGCCTTACCACATTCTGTACTAACTATTCTTCCAGAGCCAAGTCGTTGATATCGACCTGTCTTAATTTGTTGTTACTATTGGTGGGGTTTTTGTATTATTATACAGCCTAGAAGCCCTAGTCATGGACCAGGACCCACTATGGCAGAAATTTCTAATCAAATTGCTTTGAAACTACCAACTGTCCTGAAGTGGGGCTGGTGGCTGAAAAGATCCATAATGGACACAGGATGGCTGCTGATGGTTTTTTCCCTGCCTGATAACTCCGTTCTCAAGGTCAGCAGGGAAGAGATATTTTTCTTTGCCCTTAACCAATGACCAACATAAAATATTTAATTAATGCAGCTGTATGAAAATGTCTTCAGACAGGGCTGACTCTAGATTTTTGTACAGCTCTGTGGAACTCATGACATGCAGGGTCCCATTATATTCCCCCCACCACAGTTTCTGAGGCTCTTGCTCATGATGCTGGGGAAGGAGGAGACGATATTTTTAAGTGACAAATGTAAACTGGTATTTATATAGGAAAAATACATGATTTAAATTACATGGAAAAGTTTTCAGCTATGTCCATTTCAATTTTTGCTGTTTAGGAGCAACAATCCAATGTTGTATTAGAATTTGTATATTCATCTTGATACAAGAGAGTTTTTTTATACATTAAGAAGTGAATACATAAATTAAATAAAGTCATTTTTCAGTGTTAGACTACAGGCCTGGCCCAACAGCATCTTTTTTTTATAAGAACTATCTCATTAATATGTGAAGTGAATGATAGTTTAAAAACACCAGGCACAATATTTTAAAAATATATAAAATATATAGTAGTATATAACATTAAATAATTAATTTAGTTTACATTGAAAGTTAAGAAATTGCCCTTATTATGTAACAGACATTCCCAAAGTATCGCCAAACATTTTGGGTAAAATCTTAGACCTACTGAAGTCAACAGCTTTACCATTGACTTCAGTAGGACCAGGATTTCACTCCTCCTCAATGCTTAAGGCACATTTCACTGTACTTCTCTTTATGAAGTGATGATACACATTACTCACCACTGTCCTTTCAATGCGCCATTTCTTCCATGGAAGAAATAATATGGCACATACATTATTGGTGTTAATTTACGTATTTTGCATTAACAACAATTTATATGTAAATAGTATCAATTTACTTATAGTAGTTCTGCTAACAAAACGAGTTGGAATATAGATAGAAATACTGTAAGTATCAGAGATTTTATTACTGACCGCCATTACAACTGAAATTTGATTCAGTGTTCCAGGGACAGGTGAGGAAAGGATGTCTTGATGAAGAAATAACAATTGCCTACAAAGATAAAACTTTTCAAAATTAATTCTGAACTGAATTTCCTCTAAATTGGGCTTGACATCTCAGCATTAGGTTACCTTTATTTTAGTTATATTTTTCTAAAGTTTAACTACATTTTCCAGTAGTTCAGTGGAAAGTGCTGGATAGCTCAAGTTACTGATTCACATCCCACCCAGACTGGTCAGTCACAAACAGTTATTTGATAATTGTTGGAGACCTTTGTGAGAAGAAACAAAATCCACACTCAGAATTGGCACTCACTATCTTCCAGAAGGTGGGAAGGTAAATGTGAAACAAAACAAGAGTATGCATGGTAACTGGAGTATGTTGGGAATGCGAGTGTGTTTTTTGGGAGAGAACTACCACTTTATTCCTCAACTCAACCTCTGTAAAATACTGTAATATCTCAGGTGATACATTCAAAGAGTTACAGCTTTGCATAGGACTATGGACTAACTTTTATTCTTTTTATTCTGTTTTGTTCTTTTATAATCATTTATTATTCCCTTACTAATTCAGTGGTCCACTCGTAACAAGTGACTTAAAATTGAACACCTCTACAAGCTATAAAGGATTTTGTTGCTTTTTTTTTTTAAAACAATTGTCATGTACCTTACCAGAACCAGCACAGGGAAAAAAAATGTATTCTTTAATAAGTATGCCATAACTGTGAGGAACTTTACTGATCTTGTTACAGTTAACTACTAATGAAATACTTTTAACAAAAAATAAAATAAAATTACTTCTGAGAATGTCAGTCCTTATTTGCCTTTACCTGCAAATCTTCATCTGTGTATTCCTAATCTCATTTTCTGCCAGTGTAGTACTCAGTGTAACTTTAACGGCACAGAGTTTTTGTAACTCAGGCAGACTGACGAAGAACAGCGACTGGTGTCTTGTGTCATTCATCTTATTTTGTTAACTGTCCCAGCTCAGCAGCTTAGTCTTTAATAAAAGAAAAATAGGACTTCATTATCAAAAAGAGGAACTATTATTAGGATATTGTGTAATTATGAAATAATGTAAATGTAAGCAGTGTCAGAATGAGCTCTACCCTGACATCTGGTGGTGAGTTGTGGAAAAGAACTTCAGGAGCTGATCTCATTTGTATGGGCACACCTACCCCACCTTGCATGATGGGACTGCTTGCCCAAATAGTCACTTTGGTTGCTGTGGGAACCCCAGTCTCTGTGTTATTGGGACAGGAGTAAAAAATGTTATTGTCCTGGTTATGTGAATCAAGGGCAGTAGAACTGTACTTGGCATTTTATGATGGCGAGATGGACTCAACTGAGCCAAACTTACTTGGTTGTGGGTCTTTTGCTCATGCTTTATGTTATGAATCCTGTTTGTGGTGTTTTCCTAACATAATGCTACATTGTTTCCCTCCTTTATTAAAAGGCTTTTGCTACACTCAGACTCTGTACTTGCAAGAGGGGAAGTATTGCCTCTTAGAGACACCCAGGGGAGTGGTATGCAATTGTCCCAGGGCACTGGGTGGGGGCTAGAGCTGGTTTTGCGTTGTGTTATTGAAACGGAACCCCTAGATATTGAACCGAGCCCTTGTTGCTGCCAACTCTGACGGGCAGAAGGGTTACACAAACAAATTCATCAATACAACTATATTCCTATTAACATTAGGTGAGAGTTTATAACATATAATAGTTTAGTCAACTTAGACAACTTATCACATTTCATGCATTTTATAACACAGTAAGCATAAACCTCACAGACAATGTTAAAACAATGTTATGGGCACATCTTATGTTCACAAAAGCAAGAAGCTTCAGAGTTAAGGCAAGAATGACATTGTCCTTAAATTACTCTGTTGTGTCAACATTTTGGACCAATCAAGCCCCTGTGATCCATGAGTGAAGACCTCTCTCTGTCAGGATCTTCCCTTCCTGCATGGAAAGGGGAGTCATCTGCCTCTGCACTGTACTCTTTTTTCTTACCTCAGAATCCCAGTAGGGGTCTGAGTCAAGCAATGGTAATAGGCAGGCTGAGGAAGAGATTGCAAGCCACACGACTAGATGCACATAAAGATTCCTCCTCACGCACCGTGCTGGAAATGTAACATATCCTAGAGGCTTTATTACATTTCTGTGTCCTCCAGCAAAGTTTGTCCCCCTTTTCAAACTATAGGGGAATATTATATTCTATCTAGTTTCTTATACCATGTTCATCAAGTACCTGAGCATTTTCTAGTGCATTCAGCATCTGTCACATATTATTTGTTTCCATCCTCTACCCAGAAGAAGTATGCACAGTGCAGTGTTTTGTTTTGGTAGAGATTTTTTTTTAATATACATGCAGCTATGTTTATGTTACAGAAGGCAATATCAATAAAGTGTGCCCTGCACAAGGAATGGAAGGTGATGAGATTTGTGATGATCATTAGGAATTTATTCCACAGTCTCACACTACTCCTGAGAGAGTTATGTCTCTGGCAAAGATGAGTTTTATCCTTATTATATTACTGCTAAAAGACACATGCAGCTGGAGTTTCTTAAGCGCTGAAGGCCAATATTAAAGCAAGGAGATCCATGCTGAGAATTCCTCCTCTTCAGCTCCCTTGTGCCAGTTTTCCCATAGGAATGGATGATTAGGAAGCAGAGCCTCAGCTGGTGTAAACTATCACTGATTTCACTAAAATAAATGAAGATTTGCCCTTATGCCTTTAATTACTGCACTGCAGACCAGATAAAGTCTGAAGGCTGTTTGGAACTAGCTCACTTATGACACAAAAAGTTAATGAACAGCTATTTCACTGCTCAAAGAAAACGTATTCAGTTAACAGAAATATTACACAAAAAAGAAATAGTTAACTAAGAAAGACTACTTATATCCAACCCCTCCTCCAGGTATTGCCTGATAATTACAGCTGTCCTCATACTCTCCTCCCACCCCCCAAATAATCATGAATGATGGAATGGCCTTATCAGAGCAGAAGAAATAGTAACAATAATAATGCAAGTCCCGTGTTAAAATTCTGCAAAGTTACAATTCATCTGAAAAGATTTGTAAATTACGACTTTAAGAAATCTGGACAAACATTTATTAAGGAATAAATGTTACAGATTAATGTTACATTTGTAATTTTACTCTAACGTACACCTTGCTTAAAATCCAACCACATTTATCTAAAAAGAGTTTAAGTATGATTAAAATCTGTGGCCCAAAAACTGAGAGACCAGCATCTTATCAATTAAATAATCCCATGCAAATTAACATGCAGGGTAAGATGTGGAGCTACACATCATACAATCTCAACCAGACTGAAAGCTGAAACTAAGGGCACACCTAAATTGTCCTGCAGTTCGGATTACAGGGGTCTGAACAGGAGTATGCACCAAATGCTGTGCTGTAGCTCCCACAAGTGGATGCCGCAAGTCTGAATTTACAGTTTCTTTGAAGCTGTTTAAAGAGGATTACATTCATGTGTAGCAGCAACCTTTTAGTTTGTGCCCAGAGTGTCCACATGAAGGAATTACAACACAGCACTTTGGTGTGAAATGCTAGTCACACTCCCATAGTGCGAACTGCAGGATAGTGTAGACAAGACCTCAGCAGAGTCACACATGAGCTGAATAAGTAAACAGTATTGCCAACCCAAGTGTTCAAAAATCAGAAGAAGAGGGATCCCAGGCTGGTGGACACAAAGTCCCTTCTCTTTTTCCCTACTTCCCCATCAGTGGACCAAAGAGCCAAAACAATTTCAGACAGGAGAAATAAGGTTTTAAAAACCAAGTTGGGTCACATAGTCATCCTGATACTCAGTTTTCTGTTTTATGAAAAGTGATGTCAGTATGAAAACTGCACTTAAAGTCTTAGAAGATGATTTGTGGTTGAACATTTTAATAGAACTTACCCTACTGGATCAGACCAGTGGCCCAACTAGTCCAGTAATCTATCTCTTTTGGGATTAAATACTTCAAAGAAAGGTACAAGTAACCCCATATCAGAAAATTATGGTATATCTTGCCAATAGAGATGTTTTTTTCCCAATCCCCTGTCAGTTAGTGGTTGAATCACAGTAAAAAAAAAAAAAGTACCCTAATATAATTGCAGCTAGCCACATAATCCATATAAATATCAAGTATGAAGAGAAGCACGGTCCAATAGACCAACGCCACAAACTGCAGATAAGACACACTCCCTGCCCCCACCCCACAACACTCACTTGTTCATGAGTCACTTGCAAAGAGGAAAGCTCTGCCCCACTGGACCTCCAAGGTGGCACAGGCTGTTTACAGACTGTCAGCAGGGTTCAGTAATGGAAGGCAGGTTGAGGATGCCCTTCAAAAATACAGTTCAAACAACTGTTTAGTTTGCCCCAACTATATGATTTCACCCCATCTATTTCTTTCCCCAGATCCTCCTACACTGGAGAAAACTGCCCCTAGCTGGCCACCACTCAGAGCAACCTCCAGCCCACAGGAGCAGCGTTTGGGACGCTTTGCTTTGGATTTAGAGCATGAGGAATGGGGATGGGGGGGGCTGCTGAGAGATTTATCAGATCGCTATTGAGCTGCCTCTTTCCGCACGATGTGGATGGGGTTAGCTCTGCGGAGCACTTTACTTCCGCAATCAGCTGAGGGGCTGAGGTAGGCAAACGGGAGAAGGACCAATCCGCCGCCCACTCCCGGGAGTGACAAGTGAATGGGGGTGGGGGTGTCAAATGGCGGAGCAGGGACGGAACCAGGCCAGGGCTGCCCCTGGACCCGGCCTCTCCCCACCTCAGCACGGCGCTCTCGCGGGAGGGGGCGACTCGGCATGCAACCCGCGTGCTGCCCCCTCGACTCGCTTCCCGCCTTTCCTCCCGCGGCCACCTGCCGCCTTCAGCTCGCGCGGCTTGGAGCAGGTGCGCGAGGCTGCTGCGCACGCGGGCGCCGGCAGCCGATCTTGCGCTGGCAGCTAAGCAGCATCTAGGTGTGGCTGTGAGAGGCGGCAGCACCAAGGGGTGTCGGCGCGAGGCGCTGAGAGCCCTCTCTGTGCAAAGCACAGACCTAATGGGCAGCTGTACAGGGGGCCCAAACGTGCGCCGCAGATGTAGCCCAGCGCATGACGAGAACACCGGCCCCCTGCAGACCCTGCGTGCTAACAGCAAATTGCTGCGGGTGTCACTTTGTTCCCCAGATGATTGTCGTGGCGCTTCGAAGCTCCGCCTTGCCCCTCTCCCGCCAAGATTTCAGCTTGCCCTCCCCTCGCCCAAGGCCAGGTATCAGGACAGCAGAGACCACACAGCGCCCCTACAGGCCAAGCCGTTCAATGGCACACGGCATGTCTGGCAGGATTGGAGAAGTCACATTAAAGCCCCCCCCCAATAGTTCTGAAGGGCCACGAGGCACATTCTGTGTTAGATTGAAATGAAACGAAATGCTGCCTGCACTATGCCCACCGTGCGACCTGTGGGGCTCCCGGGGGACTCGTGAGTCACCACCAGGTGGGTGAAACTTACAATTGCAGGATTCCCTTAAGGCAGTGGTTCCCAAACTGGGGTTCTTGAAATGTTATGGGGGTTCTCGGGAAAAAATTCCCTAATGGCGGACAGAGCGGTCCCTAGGGACCGCAGGCAGCAAGGGGCCAGCAGCCAGGAGCCCCTGGATTTCCAAGAGCAAAGCAGATCAAAGCAAGCGTATCTATCACACTGATGAGATTTAAACTTCAAGCCTCCTTATAAGACATGGAAAGGGAGGTGGATATTTTTTGTTGTTTTTAAAATTAAATAGGCAGCTAGTGTTGTTTTTTAAATTATTGTGAAGAACAAGTTTAAACTTCATAGTAACATGCATTATTTGCCTGGACTGCTCAAGACCTGAATGCTTATGTAGGAGGAACTCTTTGAGTTGGCTTCTTAAATACCTTCATGCTGTTTCACATGGAATACTCCTTGATGAAACATAGGAGCCTTGTCTTATAACAGGCTTATTCAAAGTGATACAAGCTACTAAAGTGAGATCTTGGAAGAGTGGTGCCATTTTCATTATGTAATAAAAATACTGCAATGATAAATAATAATAAATAGTGTGTAAAAAGCATGTCATAAAAACAAACTTTATATTTCCAAGATCACTGGTTTTGTAATTTATACTCAGGTAAAGGAGAAAATCCCTGGAAATATTCATTTTTAAGAGGGGTTCATTTTAGTGAAAGGGGTTCTCAGGTTGTTAACGTTTGGGAACCACTGCCTTAAGGCCAGGTCTAGATAATAAGTGGGAGGTGGCATCATTACCATCCATAGTGTTGCAGAAGTATAGCTTGAATTTAATTAATGGAAGTTGCCTGAATAAATTAGCAAAATGAGCTTACCTAGTAGGAGGGGAATTACACATTTCTGTCACAATATTTTATGATTACTGCATTTCCTCTTTTCACTTAAGCGTTTACTGCTAATTGATACTGAAGCATTTTGACTTCATTGATTTATGTAGCTGTGACAATCCGGCTACAATCGTAAATGGCAAAACAAGGGTCAGAACATGTTTACTGGTTTGGAGGAAAGGAAAATTACATTTAAGGAGATGATCAAATCACCAGTACAGAATTCACAATTCAGTGTAATTAAATGTATTTGTATGACTAAAGATTTAAGTTTTGCTAAGCTAAACAGTTACAGCTGGTTGGAAAAATTTGATGAAAAACAGACAAAAATATTTCTATACAATTTTACCCTCATTTTCAACCAGTTTCACCATCAATGAAGGGGTCCTGAATAAGACTTCATCTTAGGCAGTAGCTGTCTGCACAAAATGCCTCTTTGGTGGTAACATCCATTTGTTTCTAAACTGGCAATAGGTTGCTGCCCCCTACACTGAACCATTTATTGTTTCTTTCACTTCTATGGAAGTTATGCTCAGTTGTTCTCCATTTTTACTGTGAGATCTCTTGCCTACAGATTTCATTGAGGAATTTCCGCCTTACACCACCGCTCGCCTTCTCTGGCTTCCCCTATTCTCATACTTCAGGGGAATTTATGAATGCGCTGTACTGAACTGGTACACAAGGATAATTGAGACGTGGCCTTGGAAGATGAGAGAGCGGCAAGACCTACGGAAAAAGGAGGTTGAAGGGGAGCTATCTTTACCTCCTAAGCAGCCTGAAAAGTGAGGTTTCACCACCAGCAATTGACAAGAAGAGACCATCTGTGTGTGTGTGTGTGGGGGGAGCTCCTGGAGACAGGGGCCACATTAACAGCACATGGGATGCAGAGAGCTGTTCCCCTACAAAGCAGAACCTCTCACGGCCGGGGGGGTGGGCTGCGGAGCGGTCATTGGAGGAAGGGAGAAAAGGGACAGAGACGGACACAGCCCCGTATGCACGACTCACTCAGAAGGGGCTGAGTAGGGAGGAGGGCGCGGGGCTCAGTCTCAGGTACTGCTTGGGGCGTTCTGCTCTCGCAGCGTCACGTGATCCCGAGGCTAATAGCGGCCGTATGGCAGGGGGGGTTGGCCGGAGGGTACGAGACTGTGTCCTTCCCTTCCCCCTTCCCCCACACTGATGTACCGAAGCCGCAACGCAACAATTTCTTAGAATTAAGGGAAAAAACAGGCTGTAATACTGCGAAAAGCCTCTCATTCATCATTCAACCAATGACGGGACGGCGGGGAAAGGCGGAGGAGACGGCCTGTGATAGGTCGGGCGCTGCCTGACGTCCAATCAGCTTGCGCGCGCGGTGATAAGACTGCCCCGAGAGGGGTGAGGACGGGGGGGTGTGAGTCATTCCTCCTCCGTGGAGAGCCGCTGTTCCGAGAGGAGGGTCGCGCGCTGCTCAGCGGGGGAGATGGCGGCGAACGCGCGCGAGGCGTGGCGGGGCCGTTACTACCGGCTCGAGGAGATCCAGACGCACAACCACAGCCAGAGCATCTGGATCCTGCTACACCACCGCATCTACGACCTCACCAAATTCCTGGAGGAGGCGAGTGCCGGGTCCGAGGCGCGCTGGGCTCGGGAGCCGGCGGCGCTCGCTCGGGCTGCTGAAGGGTTTAAATCCCCTGGCGGTGGGTGGAGCGCTGGGGAGTCGCGGCGCCAAGCGCCGCTCGGGCTCCCTGGCAAAGCACCCGCTGCCCCAGCGGGCTGGGCACTGGCACGCGGGGGACGGGGGCCCAAAACTCCTGACCCCCTGTGCGCGTAGGCCTCTGGGGTCAGAGCCTGAGCAACGATGGATGCGTCTCTGCGTAGGGGGAAGGGTGCGGCCCCCCCGTTGGGAACACGTGGGGATATCACTTCAAACCAGTTTGAAGAGTTACGCGGTGTGTGGAGGCGGAGGAGTATCAGGAGGTGCTAGACGTGGGGAGTTGCTACTTTTGAGACAGCTGGTCTGGCCAGCTTAGGAGGGCTTGAAAATTGCAGTTCGTTCTTGTGCGGCGTTTGCTAGAAAGCACCTTTGTCCCCTGAGGGGGAAAGGGCTGTAGGGTTGGCTGCTCGCCGGTGATCGAGGTCAGAAACAGGACCCTGCCTCGTTGTTTGTGCAGTTCAGCGCAGGCTCTCCGATGCCGGGACCCTGCCGGTTTCAACACACAGGTCCCCAAAACGTCCCAGTCCTTCTCCTGAAAGCCTGACGTGTTGAAAACTTGATGTCCAGGGCATAGGGTATAATCTGATTTCATTCTGTGCATTTTAATGGTGCCATTTCTCGCCCCCCCTCCCCGCATAGAAAAGCTACATTTAAGAGAATTTTTAATAGCTAGATTCCTGATAGCAACTGGGGTCATAGAATCATAGATTATTAGGGTAATCTCAGAAGATCATCTAGTCCAACCACCTGCTCAAGGCAGGACCAATCCCCAAATGGCCCCCTCGAGGATTGAACTCACAACCGTGGGTTTAGCAGGCCAATGCTCAAATCATAGCTCAGGGATTTAAGAGAATGTGAATGTGATAAAGTTAAGTGCTCACTCACTTGCTTCAACAGTTAAGCTTGTAGGCTTGTGTTAGAATCATCTTTAACTGCATGATCACCTTTCTTTTTTCAGAGCCCCTGACTTATTTAGTGAATGAATGTGATTGTGCATAATTAATGACATTGTTTCCGGTAACTTAATAAAACAGTCATGAAGAGAGCAAATGTGCACTGTACAAATTCCCTAACCAATTTTTTGAAAAAATTGTTTTCATGATGATTTCAAAATGAGATTATCTAATTTGGCAATGAATTCATCTTGTATCCTTGGTTCATTCACTGTGAAGTATTCTACTTATATATAATGGCCAAAATTTTGCTCTGCTGTTCAAAATAAGCACAGGTGTGAATTCAGTTAATTCAAGGGAGTTACTCCAAATTTACTGTAACTTTGAATAGACTTTGGCTCAGAATATGTATGGGCCTGTAAAACTGAGGCCTCCAATTATTTCAGATTCCTGCTTTGGTATTTAAATATGCTTTAAATACTTGTGCTTCAGGACATAAGCAGATTACTCTAAGGTTTTGTCTATACAAAGGTACCTGTATCTTTAACTAACTGCTGGTGCAGCTTTACTGTTAGAAGCTGTAGTGCAGACAGAATGTTGTTGTCTTCACCACTATTTATGTGAAATGCTCAAGTCATACATCTACAATAGTGCCCACTATTACTGTCTGCATCACTAATGAATTACTGGTGAGACATACTAGTGTATGTGACTAGTGACATTCATCTTCTGAAGTGGATGTTCACCCACAAAAGCTCAGGCTCAATATGTCTTTTAGTCTATAAAGTGCCACAGGACTCTTTGCTGCTTTTACAGATCCAGACTAACATGGCTACCCCTCTGATATGTGATACTAGTGTAGACAGCCATAGAGAATTCAGATTCTTATGGTTTGAAATGTGGGGGCTTAAAACACTCTTAAAGACTATATAAAAGTATATGAAGCTTGCAAAGTAAAATGCTCAAGATTACAGAAGTTCAGGATTGAGTTCCATGTATTTATTAGTAATCTTTAACAGAGTACTGAGTCATATTCTGTTTGAAGAAGGGTTTATCTGCTGTTGCAGGTGGTAACTAAAATAACTTGGTGACAGGTTTCAGGGGGGTAGCCATGTTAGTCTGTATCAGCAAAAAGAATGAAGAGTATTTGTGGCACCGTAGCCTAACAAATGTATTTGGGCATAAGCTTTTGTGGGCTAAAACCCACTTCATCGGATGCATGCAGTGGAAAATACAGTAGGAAGATACATATACACAGAGAACATGGAAAAAATGGGTGTTGCCATACCAGCTCTAATGAGACTAATCAATTAAGGTAGGCTGTTATCAGCAGGAGGAAGAAAAACTTTTGTAGTGATAATCAGGATGACCCATTTCCAACAGTTGACAAGAAGGTGTGAGTAACAGTAGGGAGAAGAAAATAGCTTGGGGAGATAGTTTTTACTTTGTGTGATGACCTATCCACTCCCAGTCTTTATTCAAGCCTAATTTCCATGCTGATTTTTTTCCCTTACTGTTTTCCACTGCATGCATCCAATGAAGTGAGTTTTAGCCCATGAAACCTTACGCCCAAACAAATGTGTTAGTCTCTAAGGTGCCACAAGTACTCCTCGTTCTTTTTACCTAAAATTACTATCAACTAAAAGGTTAGAGGGGAAAAAATATCTGCTGTGCAATCTAGATGATATATAAAACCCAAGCTTTGTTAATCTATAAATCTTTGCCTCATTGAGGATGGGGGTTGGATGTTGTGGTGATAACATGAGACCTGTCTATACTATAGCTCCTGCTGTTGCTGTCACCAGTGGAACTGCACCTTTGGTAAACAATGGCCATCATGCTTGCTTATGCAGACAAGGTCCATGTGTAACTGATGATGAAATCCTGTGGGTGGGAGAGATTTCATGCAGCTAGTGAAATTAGTGATTCTTTCTGACTAAGCCAGTTTTCACCTGGCAGGTAGCAATGCTAGAAAAGCTTTTGAGCGATACAGCCAGTGAACTTCTGGCAACAAATGAAATGTTTGTTCAGAAACAACAGCTTATATCATTCTCTCTTCCCAGTGTGTGTGTGTGTGTGTGTGTGTGTGTGTGTAATGCAAGTTGTAAATGTTAAAGGGAACAACCTCTGTAACATTTTCAAACTTTCATGTCTTATTTTCCATTTACAATGAAATTATTCCAGTTTTAATATCCATAGAACAAATGAGTAAGCCGTGTAGGAATAATGTGTCTCAAAGAATAACTTTCTCCATAACTAGAATTTTCAAGATCAACTAGAAATGTTATTCAGGCAGCAAAGGAACACTTCAGTTGCTCAGGGTCAAATTCTGCTTTTACATTGGTGTAACTGAGAGGAGTCTTCATAGGCAGCTATTTATCTTTTATATAGAATATTTTTAATGTGCAAAATTTGATGATATCCTCCTCATATGTACACATTTTTTGAATAAACATTTTAATAGTTTTTAATACTGTGACATCTTTTCTACAGAATTGAATCTGCTGTTTGTTTGTAATAGGTGTTTCCCTTATGCTTTCAGTTTTTTTAAGCACTTGGTTCATATGTAGTACAATAGTCATCTTTCACTTGTCTGGGAACTCTCTTTTTATAAGATACTGCAGCTCTGTTAGTATGGAAGCTCATTTGAGTAATGCTGTAATGAGAACACAGTTTGATCATGAAGACTGAAAGCTTGATAGCCCCACCACTGCAGCAGTGTGTCCATACCTCTTCAATACTTCAACATCATTCTAGGGCAGGGGTTCTCAAACTAGGGGTAGGGAGCCCTCAGGGGATTGTGAGGGTATTACATGGGGAGTCAAAAGCTGTCAGCCTCCACCCCAAACCCTACTTTGCCTCCAGCATTTATAATGATGTAAAACATATAAAAAAGTGTTTTTAATTTATTTGTGAGGGGACACATTCAGAAGCTTGCTATGTGACAGGGGTCACCTGTACAAAAGTTTGAGAACCACTGTTCTAGGGGAAGGGAACTCCTATGTGGGAGGGTACTACATTCACACATGCCTGTAATTGTTTCAAATTTTGCATTTGTCCTGTTGTTGGTGGGGAAGGAGACTGGAGAATTACTGAAAGGTTTATTTGTAACAGAAACAGAAGCCTTTTCTGAGAGCATTTTATGCAGCAACCTGAACAAGAGTAAAGATTTTCCTCTACAGCAGGGGTTCTCAAACGAGGGGTCAGGACCCCTCAAGTGGTCGCAGAGTTATTACATGGTGGGTCGCGAGCTATCAGCCTCCACCTCAAACCCCCGCTTTGCATCCAGCATTTATAATGGTGTTAAATATATAAAAGTGTTCTTAATATATGGGGGGTGGGGTGGGAAGAGGGTTGCACTCAAGAGGTTAGCTATGTGAAAGAGATCACGAGTACAAAAGATTGAGAAGCACTGCTCTATGGGGCCATTAAAAAGTGAAAAGTTTGGGACCACAGTCTGAAAATTCTGAGGTTGTATTTCAGCATCTTTGAATGGATGTTTCTGAAACTGAGCTTTAGTGACTTTAGTTCCGTCCTTAGTGGTACTATCGGTTGAAGTGGTAAATAAAAACAAATTCAAGTGAAAGAAATGGACGTATGAACTAATTGTTCTAAACAGTGAACTAATTGTTCTAAATTAATAGTCTTTAAAAAAAAAAGACTTCAGTATTGGAGTGTACAGTTGTGTGTGGTTAATGAGTCTAGGGGAAAATATCATGCCTTAGTAGGCATCATTTAATAGGGCTGGTGGCATTTGTATTTCTTCTTGACTGCTTTTGGGCCCCTCGGTGTGCACCTCATCTGATGTCCTCACATACTCTAGACTAAGAGGAACCATATCAGGGTACATAATCACTGGAATAAGCTTACAAGGGAGGTTGTGGAATCCCTATCATTGGAAGCTTTTAAGACCAGGTTGGACAAACAACTATCTAGGGTTACTTGATCTTACCAGAGTGCAGGAGGCTGGACTTGACTTCTCAAGCTCCCTTCCAGTTGATTCTGTGAAGGCATTACATCACATAGATAGGTGAGAGGGCATTGGATTCTCCTGGCTCTGTGGTATTTTTACCACATGCTGGAAAGCTGTGGATGCTTTCTTTGGATGTGCCACACCTGATCTTTCGGTTGCCTGGGCCATGGTAGTAACGCTGTTACTCAAACTCAGGTTACATCCTATCATAGCAAAATCTTGATGGCTGTTTAGGATTTACTCTTCAAAAGTACTGAGGGCTCCTTCATATCCATTGAATTTGTTGCAGGTTTGACCCTGTAATAGTGTAGCACAAGCCATTAACTTCCTTTCTTCACCCCTTCTCCACACGCATTTTAAAAAGTATTTACTGCATTCCTCTTAATATGTTGAAAACCAGTAATATTTTATTGTCTTCTGGCATGTCTACAAAATCAAACCTGGTAGTTCAGGAGAATACATTTCTGCCACATAAGATTTATGCAAGAGTACAGACAACCAAAACAAATTTCATAACAGCTTGAAATAATACATTGTTTCATGCTAACAGGAGAGAGAATTGCCTGTTCCGCTGATGAAATGACTTAAACCTTATATACAGCAATTCCTTGTGGAAGTGAATTTGCTTAAAAGCAATGCATGAATCAATTGGAAGGTAATAGATTTGTATTAAAAACAGTTCCATTAGTACCCAATACACAAATGGAAACCGCTAGGTATCTCCTGTGAGTTAAGTAAATAATATTTCCATTGTGAAAGTGAGGAAGCTGGAACAGAGGTTAGCTTGCCTAAGGTCAAAGAGGGAGTCTGGGAAAAGACCATAGAAGTTTGTTCCACGCCTTAAATAAAAGATCATCATTTCTTACAAACACTTGTGAATTGCTGGGAGTGGACAACATTGTATGCTTGATGTGTAGGGTGGATAAAGATTTTTTTTCTAAAATCAGTTTATTGAAATCAGCTTTGTTAATTTAAGTTCAATACACGCTTTTGAAAAAAATTGTTTACAATTACATTTTAAATTGACAACCTATGTTGAAGCCTGAACTTATCTATTAAAATCATTTAAATTAAATAGTACACATTTGCTGTCCAGTTTTAAAGAATGTAAAACTACTCAAGGGGTGGAAGTTTATGGCTATGTATCTAGAACCGAAGTTTGTTGAAGTACCCTAAACTCGTTTTTGACAGCATAGTCTTTTCTGCAAGTGCAGAGAATATCTTTTGCATTTCAGTTTATTCAGTTCAATGCCTAGTTCATGCAAAGTTTAAAAACAAACAAACAATTGGGAGTTGAAAACTAGAAGGAAAACAAGCTTCCCAGCTTTTTTCATTCATGGATTCCAGGTGTGAGGGGATGAGATCTACTAGTTCTAAAACACTGAAGAACATGGTAATAAGAAACAGTCAGTTCAATATATTAACTCTGCAGATACTTTCTTTGTTTATTGAAATAGTTTCAAATGCAAAACATATTTTAGTAAACTTTTTATATATCCAATGTATGATCGTTTATTAATTAAATATTAATTACATTTGAGTTTTCATCCAAACAGATCTTGACACAAGTGAAATATGAATAGTAAATAAAGCATGTATTATTCACCATTTTCTAATATAATAAAAATATAAAAATTAAGAGTCTGAATAAATGTACATCAAGCAATATAATTGCTTAAATAAATGCGTAATATATCCTCTTAGCAAAAAGCTCCATATTTAGTGTAAAGACTATAGTTCAGTGGTTCTCAAACTTTTATATTGGTGACCCCTTTCACACAGCAAGCCTGAGTGCGACTCCCCCCTGTTATAAATTAAACCCACATTTTTTTTCTATTTAACACTATTATAAATGCTGGAGGTGAAGCAGAGCTTGGGGTGGAGGCTGACAGCTTGCGATTCCCCAAGTAATAACTTTGTGACCCCCCCACCCTGAGGGGTCACGACCCCCAGTTTGAGAACGCTTGCTATATAGTTAGTTGCATATCAACCTGTTTTGATAGTTCTCAACCAGTGAGAATCAGCCTTTCTTTAGCAAAATAACTAAAAAGTACAACTGCAAAACATGATTCAGATCAGTTATTTAAATCAAGGTTTCCTGCTTGCTGTTATAAATCATAATTAAAATTGATTCTAAATCATGTTGATTTAAATCAGTCCACACTGCTTATGGCTCCTTGAGGTGGTGGATAGGTTACATTCTGGGTCCCAGAGGAGATTAACAAGGAAGACTCAACAGCTGTTTAGTTAAAAGAAACAAACAAAAAAAAAACTGTTTAGGATAATAGAGAATTCTCAGAAATGTGAACAGGTTTATTGAACAAGTTTATCTCCTGTCCATGAGGGAAGGTCAGCAAAGACTCCAGCTTGTGGAGAGCTATTGCTCTGTGAATCCTGGGTATGAGACAGGTTTATCTCCTGTCCATGAGGGAAGGTCAGCAAAGACTCCAGCTTGTGGAGGGCTATTGCTCTGTGAATCCTGGGTATGAGACAGGTTTATCTCCTGTCCATGAGGGAAGGTCAGCAAAGACTCCAGCTTGTGGAGAGCTATTGCTCTGTGAATCCTGGGTATGAGACAGGTTTATCTCTTGTCCATGAGGGAAGGTCAGCAAAGACTCCAGCTTGTGGAAAGCTATTGTTCTGTGAATCCTGGGTATGAGACAGGATTCTCAATGTAGATTTTTCGCTGAAAAAAGTGATAGGTACAGTTGAGGCTTTTAAACTTGCTTATATTGCACTTAAGTGGTTCTCAACCTATTCAATACTATGGCCCTATTACAAAAGATATTTGAGATGCCTCTCCCTTAGTTTCAGGTCTCGCCTTTAGGAAACAGTGTCGTCATGACCCCAGTTTGAGAATCTAGTGCTCTTTAAATAGTTAAGATATTTGTGATTTTTACATTTAAACTATAGGGAGTAGCACAGACTCTGTAAATATGGTAAGTGATAAATAGCAGACTTTAAAGGGTACCTGTCAGGTTTCTGACTTTTTTTTCCCCATATCTAAGCATAGATAGATCCCCTTATCAATTTGCAAGTCTGGTGTGATTAACTGAAGAGTACTTTCTCCCTGTAAAAGAGAGACTGAGGCTATGGCTACACTTGCAGCTGTACAGCTCTGGGAGTTACAGCTGTCTTTGTACAGCTGTGTAGGGAAAGCGCTGCAGTGTGGCCACACTAACAGCTACCGGTGCTGCAGTGTGGCCACATTTGCAGCATTTGCAGCGCTGTTGGGAGTAGTGCATTGTGGGCAGCTATCCCACAGAGCACCTCGTCCCATTTTGGTGCCGTGTGTTGTGGGAAGGGGACGGAAGGGTGCGGGTCATTCCGCTTCCTGTTGCAACACTCCGTGGTGCATTGCTTCACATCCCAGTAGTCAGTTTTTCTGTCCACGTTTGGCGCCAGTGTGAGTCTCCCAACGGTTTCTGTGCAGCGCGATTTCTATGGGAAATGGAGCCCGAGCTGCTGAGGACTTTGCTGATGAGTGTCTACATTTGGCAGTAGAGCTATTCCTTCAGCTCCAAAGTGACAGTGAGGAGTCCGATGATGATATCGAGTCGCCTGATGCGTGTGACACTAAATTGCTTGTGGCATTCACAGAAATGCTCAGCACCGTGGAACGCCGCTTTTGGGCTGGGGAAACAAGCACTGAGTGGTGGGATCACATCGTCATGGAAGTCTGGGATGACAATCAGTGGCTGCAGAACTTTCGGATGAGAAAAGCCACTTTCATGGGACTGTGTGAGGAGCTCGCCCCCACACTGCGGCGCAAGGACACGAGATTGAGAGCTGCCCTGCCGGTGGAGAAGCGGGTGGCTATTGCAGTCTGGAAGCTGGCAACTCCAGACAGCTACCGATCGGTCTTGAACCAGTTTGGAGTGGGAAAGTCGACCGTTGGAATCATGTTGACGCAAGTTTGCAGGGCCATTAATTGCATCCTGCCAAGAAGAACCGTGACTGTGGGGAACGTGCAGAACATTCTGGATGGCTTTGCACAAATGGGTTTCCCTAACTGTGGAGGGGCGATAGATGGGACGCATATTCCTATTCTGGCACCACCCCACCTAGCATCCGAGTCCATTAATCGGAAGGGGTATTTCTCTATGGTTCTCCAGGTGCTTGTGGATCACTGTGGGCGTTTCATTGACATTTACACAGGCTGGCCTGGAAAGGTGCATGATGCATGCATCTTTCAGAACAGTGGCCTGTTCAGGAAGCTGCAGGCCGGGACTTTTTTTCCAGACTGGAAGATCACAGTAGGGGACGTCAAACTGCCCATTGTGATCCTTGGAGACCCCACTTACCCGTTAATGCCTTGGCTCATGAAACTGTATACAGGGAAGCTTGACAGCAAGGACCAGTTCAACTACAGGCTGAGCCAGTGCCAAATGACTGTGGAGTGTGCTTTTGGCCGTTCAAAAGGACGCTGGCGATCTCTGTATGGGAAGCTAGACTTGGGGGAAAGCAGCATCCCTGCGGTTATATCCACGTGCTGTACCCTCCATAATATTTGTGAAGGGAAGGATGAAACATTCAGTCAGGAATGGACCTCCGAGATTCAACGCCTGGAGGCTGAATTTTCACAGCCAGATAGCAGGGCTACTAGAGAGGCCCAGCACAGGGCTACAAGGATTAGGGATACCTTGAGGGGGGAATTTGAGGCTGAAAGCCAACAGTAATGTTTGGTGCCTTGCACGGGAGTGAAGTGCAATGGTTACAATGTTAGCAGGAATCTGTTTTTCCTAAAATGATTTGCAATGCCTGTTTCTTTCCTGGGCTATGGTATCTTTGACTTTCTGCAATAATAAAGATTGTTTTCAAAGCCAAGAATTCATATATTGAAAAGAAAATAACTTTCTTGACAGACACACAACATTTGGGAACCTAAAAGGGCAGGGGAGTGGGATGGTGAACTGTACAGTCAGAGGTTTGAATATGTCCTGTCTGGAGTGCTGTGCAATGACTGCTGCACTTCAGGATGAAAATACTGCATGGTGATGGGGGTTGAGTGCAGAGAGTAAGGGTCGTAGTTCTCAGGGCTGGTTGGTGAACGTACAGGTGTTGGGGGCAGCTGGTGGTGGTAAGAACCTGGATGCTGGGCAAGGGGGTTTGGAGCTGGCTTTGGGGCACAAGGGAAAGAGCTTTGGGAAGGGAGGGGGGGCTGCACGGTAGTGCTCTGCCTGCATGGCTACGAGCACCTGGATAGAGTCCGCTTGGCACGCCAGGATGCTTATCAGCTGCTTCATGCTTTTCTTCTTAGCCGCTGCGTTTCTCTGGCAGAGCCTGCTTTCCCTTTCCCTCCAGTCCTGCAGCTTTTTACTCTCTCTTGCAGACTAATCCATAACTGCTTTCAGCATGTCGTCTTTGCTTTTTCATGGCTTCTTCCTGAGGTTTTGTAGCCTCTGAGCAGTCACTGACACGGGCATTCGAGTAGTCAAGGACACTTTTCGAAACACAAAAATGGCAACAGTTAACACAAGCTGCATTGTTTATAATTTCACCCAGACAGTTATTCCCACACAGTGAAGGAGTTTACAGTCTTCACTTTAGCATACTTTACCCATACCAAACAGAGCGCGCACAACCCACAGGAGTGAAGAAGTGGTAAGTAAGGGGGAATGATTGCTTCAGGGCTGTGCAGGGGTTTCTGGTCGTTGGGGAAAGCAAACTGCTGCAGGGGGCATCTACACTGAACACTCTCCCCACATTTTCCACAGGAGTTAATCCTGGAAGATATTTCGCTGCTGCGGGTCACCTGGGAAGAGCGGGCGGGACTTCTACAGCAATGCGGATTCCGTCCTGGCCCCTATGCAGCTTGCCTGTATGCAGAATGGTCCCCCCCACCCCTCGCGGCACAGTGGCACGGATGCGTTAGCCTGACTGGGACAAGGACCACAGTGGCTCTCCCTATAAACTTGCGCAAGCGCATTGCCCACGCTCTGGCTGAAACTTTTGAAGAGATTACCGAGGCCAATTACCGTGAGGTGATAGACCACATCAATGGGCTATTCCACATCTACGCATGCATGCATGCAGCCCTAACCCCCGCCCCTCCTCTCCCGAAACATTTCCATACTGAAAATAAAAGCTGCTTACCAGGAACCCGCTCCTCTGCTTGTCTTTCACCAACAAGTTCCAGCTGCTGCGACTGGCTACCTTCCTCCTGGCTTTAGAAGAGCTCCTGGCTGCATGCCTCCTGGGACTCCGGTGTGTCTCCTCTCACCCTAGTACCCTCACTCTCAGTTACCTTCCCCTCTTCCTCCTCCTCCTCTTCCGCCTCCCCTCCCCCGAAGTGTCCATCGTGGTCGTCGAATTGGCGGTGGGATCAACCCCAAGTATCGCGTCCAGCTCCTTGTAAAACGGCAGGTCGTGGGGGCTGCGCCAGAGCGGCGGTTTCTCTCGCAGGCTTTGCAATAGGCACTCCGCAGCTCCTTCACTTTAACCCTGCACTGCACTGCATCCCGGTCATGGCCCCTTTCCATCATGGCCTTTGATATCTGCCCATAGGGATCGTAATTCCTAAGGCTGGAGCGCAGCTGTGACTGCACAGCTGCCTCGCCCCGAACACTGATGAGGTCCATCAACTCGCCATTGCTCCATGCTGGGGCTCGTTTGGCGTGTGGAGGCATGATCACCTGGAAAGATTCACTGATTGCACTCCACACCTGGCTGAGCAATCAGGAAGGGGATTTTTAAAATTCCTGGGGCATTTAAAGGGCAGGTCACCTGAGGCCAGGGAAGTAGAGTGCAAACTGATGAGCAGAGTGGCTGAACAGGCATTCTGGGATACCTCCGGATACCTCGGAGGCCAGTTAGAGCACTTTTGGTGGCCACACTGGCAGAGCAGCGCTGCATCACCAGCGCTGCAATCCCTATACCCCAGGCAGAGCAGGAGTACAGCCAGCGCTGCAGCCAGGGTGATGCAGCGCTGTATGTGCCTTGCAAGTGTGAACGGTGAGTAAGTTGCAGCGCTGTAAACCCACCACCAGCACTGCAACTCTCCAGTGTAGCTGTGACCTGAAACATGTTGTGGCCTGATTCAGCTCCTGTTGAAGGTAATTGGAGGTTTTCCATTAACTTAACTGAGAACTGGATCAGACCCTTGGAGAGACGGATTTGGCGGAGAGACAGTTGAGCAGAATCTGAATCTGAATTGTGCCTCTCCTTTCAGACTCTAGATGTGATCCATACTAGAAACACACTGCTACAGTTTTTTAATTTTTGTCTAATCTTCAGTCTCCTGTTCATATTATCTGATTATCAGCTCCAGGACTTGCATCCCAAAAGTTTGTTTTAGCAATATAATTTTCAAAGGTAAAAAATTTATTTTGTGTGACTATCTTATCTGCTCTAGCTGTGATGTCACTTTGGGGGAAATTCATCTGATAAGAGGCTAGTCAGCTATCTCAAAAATGGGATTTGGGAAGATAACAGACAAAAAGTAAAATGTTACCGGGATGCAGGAAGGAGACTACTGTGTACTATGTCGCAACACAGTAGAACTCACCATGTGACTATTCATTTTTTTTGTATGGACAGAATGAATCTATTTGTCTATAGTGGACCTTGGGTGTGATTCCCAGCACATGTAGATGTACCCACATTAGCTCCGCTTGAGCTAGCTTGCTCAGAAATAACACTGAAGCTGGAGTAGAATGGGCGGTGGCGTGGGTTAGCTGTCTGAGTACATAGCCAGAGGGCCCAGACAGGTACATACTTTGGGCAGCTAGCATGTACTACTCCAGTTACACTGATTTTTCACATACTAGCTCAAGCAGAGCTAGCACTGGTATGTCTGTGTAAGCTGGGAATCCACCCCCACCAGCTCCAAGTATGAGGTAGCCTAAGTGACAATATTACAGGACTCATAGCATCATTCTGTAATGTAAGAGTATAGTTTAGCTCCACCTGCACAGCGAAGAACACTGGTAAAGTATCTTTGGGGCATGTGCTTGCTTAAGTGTAACAGTCTGTGAATGTGAAGTGTGCATGCTACCTTAACATTGACAGCAAAACCTTTCAGTTGTATTACATAACTAAAATATTGATGAAGCATGGGGGTTGGTATGAGAAGATTCCGAAATCCTAGCTCTGAGAACTGCAGTGAAGGAGCATGAAAAGCATTTGTGGGGACTTACTAGAACTTGTGCAGATTGAGTTAAAAGAAATAATATTTAGCTCTTATTTCTAATAGTTCTTAGTGCTTTATATAGAAGAGTAAATACTATCCTCTAACAGATAGGGGAAAGGGCACAGAAGTGAACTGACTTGTCCATGATGACTCAGCTGATGAGTGAATTATTAAAAGAAATCCATTTCTCCTTTGGCTCCCTCCCTAGCTGTAATAGTTTAAAACTACAAAGACAAAATGGAAATCATTCTTCCAGGCTTTTGAAAACTTATCTGAGTATAGAACTCATTAGATAACTTTAGTGTCACTACTTTATTTGGAAAAGCACACTATAGAGTATACCATGTTGGGGGGAGGAATCAGTCATTCTGGGAGCAGTCCTTCAATCCTTTTGAAGTGAGTGTCAGTAGATTAAGTCTAGATCTCTCCCAAATGCAATCAAAGGGCCTGCTGCTATAAAATTCAAGTGCTTGTGGTATTCTGACTCCCTGCCACTGCTGCTTCCTGCTCCATATTCCCTATAGTGAAGACCCAAATATTCTGATAGTGGGCTTTTCCCTACTATGGATCCAGATTTTTGCAAGCTTGCTAACCTACCTTCAGTGCTGGACCCAGATCTGAAGATTCATGGATATTGCCTTAACCCATGGTGTACGGAAAAGTTGCTTAATTAGGGTGGCTAACTTAATGAAGCTTTGAACTCTGACAGAGAAAAGGATTAATGACTTGTACTACTTGGAGGGTTTCAGAATATTAAGTAATACAGACAGTTAAGTTGATAATAGCATTTCAGAAGTTCACTTTATTTGATAAATTTTTTCTAATCACTGTATGCTTTTGTCAAAATTATTGTGAGTTTTCTGGAATTTAAGGCCAAGTCTAAAATAGAAAACTTTGCTGATATTGTAATGTCAGGTGTGTGATTTTTCTATTTTGCAGTGTTTCTATACTGCCAAAACCCTAGAGTAGATGCAGTTATAGCATCATAAGTGCTTTCGCTGATGTAACTTATTTTGCTTGGGGAACTGGCATAAGCAATATCAGAAAAAGCATTTGTGTATAGCTGTGTCTACACTGCAAGGGTTTGGTATAGCTCTCCTGATAAAACTTTTCTGATGTAGACCTAGCCAAAGTATGTATTAAGAAATTCCAAGATTCTCCATTAAAGGAAACTCTCTGGTGCAGCATTTGTTTACACATGAGTTGCTGAAAAAGTCAGATAATCAAACTGAAATAATTTACTGTAAAGCAGGACTCAAAATTAACTTCCTGGTGTTACATTAAGCTATTAAAGTAAACTAAAAGAGAACCATAGCACAACTTGGAAAGTTGACTTTTAATGACTTTCCAATGGAAAAGTCATTTCTTTGGAGCCTAATCTCCATTGACTAGGCCTTACAATTGTCACTTTCATTTGTTAAGAGAGTGTAGTACAGTATTATGTTTTTTTGTCTTCTACAGAGAACTGAGCACTTCAATGGGGATGTTTGTAGGTATGTGAGTTTATTTAATGAGTAAGATAAATGGCAAGAGCTTCACTGATATGTAAAGTTTTGAAACATTTGTATTTAATAAATGTTTAGCAGTTCAAGGTACAAATCACTGGGTTATGTATTTTGTCTACTGTATGGCTGGCAAGTATGTATGACTATCTGAGGTTCGATTTACCCTTAAATTTTACCAGCATAGCTGTCAGTAATGTGAAAAAAAATTACAACCCTAATCGGGGGTAGATGCAATTATACCAGCAAATGGATTTTTTTGCCAGTATAATTTATTACATTTGGGGAACTGGCTCAAGCCATACCAGCAAAAGAACTCTTTGGCTAGCATCAGCTGTGTCTCTGCTAGGGAGGGCTTTACCATTGTATCTGTAGTGGTAAACCCTTTTAAATGTAGACAAGGCCTAAGTTACTTGCTGTGGATAAGAGGTCCTACTTTTAGGGCCTAAGAAGTTCTGAAGTGGTTTTCTTTTCTATTTGGGGGCTATTTATTTCCAAGCATAGTAGATGTAAAAATACTCAAAGCTTTTTTTTAAAGCTGGATTAATCCTTTCTGAATACTCAGTTATGCAAGTAACTTTGCTGTCCAACCGGTTATGTTAAACATACTGCAAATTTCAAAGGTAGTCAAGTTTAGTGCTCATTTAAGACCTTTGTCCTGGCATTTCACCACATAGTTATCAAAACTGATTCATGGCCAGGATTTGTAATGAGTGCCACATCTGCCTTGTGTAATCTCTCTTCTGCATACACTCTTTTAACCTTTTTTGGCTCAGTTACTATGCATAATCTTTACTCTTTGCACTTGTTTAGCTTCTCCTTCTTTTGCTTAGTCATTGTGGATGAGCACAGATCTGACTTCTTTAAAGAACTTCTACAGTTACACAATAAATGTTTTTAAAATAATGAGAATTAGTACAATTTATAGGTCTTTTGGCACTGCCACCCTACTTGAAACTCTGGTAGCAGCAACTGTTTCCTTGTGGTAAATGTGAGCCAGGGTTATTTTCTTAACTTCGGAAGATGAGCAGTAGGCTATAATGCCGGTACACACAGCTCAGAGCTGCTAAAGTGTATAAACAGAGCTTTTTTCTGCTGTGCTTCAACTATAGGGCCTTTCTCTCCATTTTGGCTCAGACACTAGGAAGGAACTTGTCTGCCAGTAACTTTTATTAATTCATATTTCATATATAATATACAATTATATCCCCAAATCTACATTAAAAACATTATGCTTGCCAAGTCGAACACTTCAAGGTTAGATTGCCTATGTAACTTTGATTTGGCTCGCTAGTGTGTTTGCATTACGGTATATGATTATATACTATTTTTTCCTCACAGCCTCCCCGCCTCATTCTGTGATTGGCTAGTTATGCCATATTTTTCAGCTTTTCCATTCAGTGTTTGGCCTCCAGCTTTAATTGATGTACATCACCTAAACTCTTTGCTGAATTCAAATATAATTTCTTCATAGGCATTTCTCTGATGTTCTGATCATAAGATCTGACTACTGTAGCAACATTAATTAATCTTCACAACATCTCTGTGAAATTAGTTGGTAGTATCTCCATTTCACAATTGGGGAACTAAGGCTTAAAGAGATTAAGGCTGAAATTGTCAGTGTCCACTAGTTTAGAGAACCCAAATTGAGAATTTTAATGCCTGATTTTTTTCAGAGTACGTAATATTTTATAGCACATCTTCAGAGTTTAGGTCCAACTGACTTTGGCTGCAATGAGTGCCAAACACTTGGGTAGATCTGGTCCTACGTGTCTCATACTGTGATCATATGATTAGATGTCTCATCATGCATATGCAAAAGATAAGTGAATTAAGGCTGCACAGACAACCTTAATTCTGGCATTGCCTAACATCTGAGTGCTTGACTTTGCAATTTGAATGTTTTTAACATTGTTTTGAATGTTATATCTGTACACATGCTTATAGCATCTCTTATTATATCTCCCACCATTGGATAAAGTATTAAAAACCTATTCTGTGGCTCTATTAAAATAAATGTTTTAACTGCAGTGATGCAAGGTACTAGTATTTAAACAGCAGATTATTAAATTAAGATGCTGTTTTAGCATCTAACCGTTTATGCTGCTTCACTGCTGGGGTGCAGTTTCCCCAATTTTAAGTCTAGAGCAGCAAACACTTATCACTTACATTAGATTGAATACTTTTAGGTGTTGAAGAAAATCTTTCTGAATTGGAAAGCATGGTGTTCTCTTATTCTTATTATGGCTGAATTCCATCTCACGAATTCCATCCCACAACTTGATTCACAGCATGATTTATTTCTACCATCTAGTAAGCACTTGTTGAGGAAACCTAGAGAACCCTGAAGAGTGTGTCTGGCTGAGGGGAGTGGGATGAGGAAGTAGTATGTTGTGTCACAGATAGGGCCCTACCAAATTCATGGGCCATTTTGGTCGATTTTACGGTTTAATAAGGTTTTAAAAATCGTAAATTTTATGATTTCAGATATTTAAATCTGATATTTCAGTGTTGTAACTGTAGGGGTCCTATCCCAAAAGGGGGTTGTGGGGTGGTCACAAGATTATTGTAGTGGGGGTCTTGGTATTGTCACTCTTCTGAACTACTGTTAGTGGCAGCACTGCTTTCAGAGCTGGGCAGCTATAGAGCCGCGCTGAAGGCAGCAACGGCACAGAAGTAAGGATGGCATGGTATGTTGTTGCTACCCTTTCTTCTGCACTGCCGCCTTCAGAGCTGGGATCCGTTCCCTTGCCACCCAGCTCTGAAGGCACTGCAGAAGTCAGGGTGGCAATACCCTGACCCCCTTACAATAACCTTGCAATCCCCCCACAAACCACTTTTGAGTCAGCACCTCCAGTTTGAAAAATGCTGATTTCCCCTGTGAAATCTGTATAATATAAGGTAAAAGTACCAAAGACCAGATTTTGTGGGGAAAAACAGATTTCACGGTCCGTGATGCGTTTTTCATGTCCGTAAATTTGGTAGGTTCCTAGTCATAGATACTGGTTTGTGATTTGGGTTCAGTGTAACTTAATTACCAATTACATATAAGTCCAGTTGTCCATATCTGCAGAGAAGTGTTGAATGGATATTGAGAGAACAGTTCTCATTCTCTTTCCATCCCTATGGTACATTCAGAATAGTTTAAATGAAAAGTCAGAGGAAACTTGCATTGCTTTTGGGTCTGCTCCTCTCTTGTGACTAAGGCCATGGCTACACTGGCGCTTTACAGCGTTGCAACTTTCGCACTCGGGGTGTGAAAAAAACACACCCCTGAGCGCTGCAAGATACAGCACTGTAAAGCCTCAGTGTAAACAGTGCCGCAGCGCTGGGAGTGCGGCTCCCAGCACTGCAAGCTACACCCGTAGATGATGTGGAGTACTGGCAGCGCTGGGAGAGCTCTCTCCCAGCCCTGGCGCTGCGATCGCACTCGAAATTTCGAAGCGCTGCCGCAGCAGCGCTTTGAAGTGCAAGTGTAGCCGTTCCCTAAGTAGAAAACTTCATTCTCCAGTAACCTGAGGGCATCTTACCTGAGCGCTGATTTTGCTTTTTAAAAGTGTCATCAACTGTGCATTTCAGATTAACTCTGCCTTGCTGTTCTTGGACACTGTCAGCTGAAATCTCACTGGTCTGGCTTGTACTGCTTTTAGTTATCAGAAATAACTAAGGCAGAGAAGAGAATACTCTTCTCTTTTTCAGGATTAGAACATTTGATAGGTCTTGTGCACAGCAGTAGCAGATTTTTTTCATAAAGAAAATCTGGGTGTGAAGCCACATCGGCAGGGAGAATTGAGAAGATGGAAGCATTTTTAATGCCATCAATCCTTTGCGTTACCTCAAACTCTTACCTATAAGAGTTTGAGGTAACATTTTCAAAAGCAAGGTCTCTAGTTTTGGTTTACAGGTACTAGAGAGACTCTAAAGTTAGATAAAGCTTTAATAAAGTGAAAAATCATTTGTTGCCCTCATTATTGAAGTCCATAGCGTGTAGTACGTTAGGATTTGTTTCAGCTGTCACAAGTGTAAATAATCCCAATGTAGGAAAGCTGTTGTAGTATTGTTTAAAGTTAATTTGCATATGTATTTAACTTTCTGTTATGCCTTGACTAGTTCTGTCAGGAATGTCAGATGCCGCTTCTAGCAATTGTAGTCATCCAGGTGGAAGATTTGAATGAAGAAATTATAGTTTAGAATGTAGGGAAGAAATCAGTTTTGCAAAAGGTAATTGGGAAAAAATAAGGGAAGGGATTTTATTTTCACTCATTGTGTAACCCATGGGGCTCTTTAAAATATTGAAGAAAATTGAATGTCTTTTAGAACATGCCCAACACATTTTTTTCATAATCAAGGTCTGGTTTGACAGCTGAAAAATCCTTCCACCTCCTGTGACTTCTGGAAAATACTAGTAACAGTGCATGAGATCTGAAATTTGTATTCTCTCACAGCATCCAGGTGGTGAAGAAGTCCTAAGGGAGCAAGCTGGAGGAGATGCTACTGAAAACTTTGAAGATGTTGGCCATTCCACAGATGCCAGAACACTGTCTGAGACATTCATTATAGGGGAGCTTCATCCTGTGAGTACACAATTGGTGTACAAATATTAATGTCACTACAATTGTCAGTGTTTAGACATTTCTGTGATAAGCACACTAAAAATAGAGCTGGTAACCATCTATGCTAGCCATACCTTATTATTTCACCACACCAGCTAACTTTGGGTGAAGCCACATTGCTTTTTCCTGCTCAGGTAAAAACTGAGAGTTGAGCACTCTGAAGTGCTCAGATAATGTATCACAGTAATCATATATCAGAGGGGTAGCCGTGTTAGTCTGGATCTGTAAAAGCAGCAAGGAATCCTGTGGCACCTATAGACTAACAGACGTTTTGGAGCATGAGCTTTTGTGGGTGACGAAGTGGGTATTCACCCACGAAAGCTCATGCTCCAGAACGTCTGTTAGTCTATAAGGTGCCACAGGATTCCTTGCTGCTTTTATAGTAATCGTAGTAAGGGTACGGTTTATATCTCCTCTTTGAAATGCATTACAGCTGGGGTTTAGGTTGACTTAGGTTGACAAATAACACTACAGAGCACTAAATCATACTGCACTCTCCAATCTGTACATCATGATCTCCCTAAAGATAAGATGATAATCCTTAAAATAGTATATCTGTGAATTTGTGTAAACCTTTTATAAGGAGTAGTCATCTACTGTACTGAAGAAGTATTCAAAATGATCATTAACATCTTGCACAGGATATGTAAGCTGAAATTGGACAGGGTCCTGTGTAGTCCATATCTGTGCCATTTATTTGTTGGAATAGAAGTGATTTTCAGAATCTATGCTTCATTGTTTTAAAGTATATTTCTAGCCCTTTTAGTTGTCAAGGTAATATTGAAAACATGAGGAGAGTATAAATAATTCAGTTGTTAAAACAAGAGTTATAAATCTTTGCCTCCAGCTCCTTTTTGATCACCATGGAAAATATAACCTGGGCATCACCTTAGATTTAGATCTCTCATGGGTTCCTTGCATCCAGGCCATGTTTAAGTCTTGCTGATTCTTTTGCAGAACATCTCTAAGATACAACTATTCCTGTTTTATCCACTCAGCTAAAATTCCTCCAAACTCTTATCAACTCATGTCTCAGTTACTGAAAAAAACTGTTTCTCTGGCCCAGACAAATGCAGTCATGTCCCGTTCACATCCATTCAGAATGCTGTTGCAAAGGTCATGTTCCTAGCCCATTGTCTCTTTGACCATCTCACCCTGTTCGTATTCCTCACTGACTCCCTTTTCTCTTTCACATCAAACATAAGCTACTTTCAAGGCCCTTCACGGCCTATCCTAACACTCCTTTGCTCTGATGCCCAGAAAAATTGGTCAATGTTCAGATTCGCTGGTGTGTTGATGCCACTGCCTATTGTGTTGATCAGTATTGTTTCCTTGTAATCGTTCTTTTGTCTGTACGCATCTCTGGTTTCTTAATTTACTTTGAGAACCTTTCTTTTTTGTTCTGCTTCTACTTGTACATCACCTTGTACTGTGACATCCTGGTCCATAACTAGGGCTCCTAGTTGCTGTGGTGGTACTACTACTACTAAAATGATCCCTGAGGCTGGAGAAAATTTGGAAGAACAAATCTAAGGTGAGCTGACGCACTCATCATGGGTTATTCTGAAACAAAGATGACTATCAACATGAATTATTTTATTTTTGGGTATTGTAGTAGGCATATGCAGCCCATAGTGCTAACCCTAAACTGCTTCACACCTCATGTAAAAGACCCAGCTGTCCCTCACTTCACTGCCAATCTCCAGCTTCTGTCATCTTGACAACTTCTGTGATTTTGTTATGCACACGGTTATCTCAGGTATAACAAACAGGAAACACTGGCTTCATACTGTGTGTGGTTCATAATTTATGCTTTTATAAAGTGCCTTTTAAAAACTTTTTTCATCTGTTGCCTTAGGGTGCTGTATAATTCAGGGCCATTGCAACAGAATGCCACAAAGCACAGCGGCCTTGATTAGTTTGCATCTATCTATTGCATGTGTGTGAATGGTGGAAGGAGCTATCAAATCAGGGTAATTCAGTTTGTTATGCAGTAGACTAAAGAAATGTATCTTTTAGAAACATAGGAAACGTAAATCTACTGGTGCATAGAATTTTGAAATGCATTGGAGAGTTGCATTCAGTTGAATAAGGAAACATTCTGGGACTTATTTATAAGCAAATGATGTCATCGTCATCACTTCCATAACTGCATTGGTCATTGGGGCACCATCACTGATGAGAAATCAGCTAACTGTCTCCACCCCTGACGATTGTGTGTCAGTGCTTGAGTCTCCACGAAGTCCATTCCTGCCCACTCTTTTATGTTGTAATTCATCTTTTCTGTCTACCTCTTCTTCTCTTCCCGTGTACTGTCCCTTGGAAGATGGTCTTGGATATGCCAGATCTTGTTACATGGCCATAGCTTGCACTTCAGCTTGCACTTCGTGGTCGTGAGGAGGTCTTCATATGACCCAGTGCATTGAGTGATGATGTTAGACCTCATAGTGACGTGGTCGAAGTAGGAGATGCCTAGGATTTTACCAGAGTATCTCCTCTCTACTACCTGTATTTTCCATTCAAGTTCGTCCATAAGGGTCCGTGTCTCACATGCGTACAGAAAAATGGAAATGACCATTGCATGTAGCAGTTTCAGTTTGGATTCTAGGGAGATGTTCTTATTCATCCAAATTCGCTTTAGCTTTGCCGCTGCTGCTGATTGCACAATTCTTGCCAGAATTTCTGACTTTGATCCTTCATCAATGATGATTGCCCCCAAATACTTGAACTATTTCACTGTCTCTAGCTCTTGTCCGCTGATGGGGATATGTGAGCTTATCCAGTCACATACGTTTGTTGGCAGCTTGTTTTTCTCTGCACTGATTTCCATGCCGTATTTTGCGGAGGTTTCATCCAATCATTTCACAAGGTTGGCTAGTTCATCTTCGCTTCCTGCCAGGTCATCAATGTCATCAGCGAACCGAAGATTTGAGATTGTTCGCCCCCAATGCTGACTGTGCATATATGATCATCTAGGGCATCAGTCATTATGTGTCCAAGTAGATGTTACAGTGTGCGTGAAAGAAGGCAGCCTTGCCGGACTCCAACAGTGGTGCGAAACCACTTTCCTATTGTGCCATTGATGAGAACTGCACTGCTGGCCTTGGCATATAGTTGTTTAATGGTAAGAATAAGCTTAGGACTAACTTTGTACTACTTCGTGGTTGCCTAGAGAGCTTCATGCCATACTCTGTCAAATGCCTTCTTGAAGTTGTCAAAGACATGTTAGATGTCCTGCTGGTGTTGTAAGTACTTCTCACGTAGAACATGAAGGTTGAAAATCTGTTCTGTGGTACTTCTTCTAGCATGAAGGCCAGCTTGTTCTTCAGTGATACTCTCCGTTTGTGGCTTCAGTTTGTTCAAGATGACTTTCAACATCACTTTGCTGGGATGGCTAATAAAGCTTATGGTCCAGTAATTTTGACACAATTGCAGGTTCTTTCTTTGGCAGAGTGATTATTAGTGACTTGTCCATGTGGAGGTCCACTAACTGGTCTGCCAGTTCTTGCTGCAGATCTTGGTGAGTACATCTATTACTATTTCTCCTCTGAATTTCATCTGTTTGGCTGGGATATTGTCAATACATGTAGCCTTTCTGTTCTTGAGTGATTTCACAGCTGTCTGCACTTCTTCACACAGTACTGGAAAGTCATCCTTCTCTGACTCTGGGCTATCTAGGACACTAGGATCTCCATTTGTCTGGTGGTTGTATTGATCAGAGCAGTAGTTTATCCACCTATTCATGATGTTCCTTTCTTCTGTAAGACTGTTCCCTTTTTTGTCTTGAATTGCGTTAACTTTAATCCATCTTTCCTTTGTCAAATCCTTTACAATCTGGTGTCAAGTATCAGAGGGATAGCTGTGTTAATCTGGATCTGTAAAAGCAGCAAAGAGTCATGTGGCACCTTATAGACTAACAGACGTATTGGAGCGTGAGCTTTCGTGGGTGAATATGAAGCATCCAGCAAAGTGGGTATTCACCCACAAAAGCTCATGCCCCAATACATCTGTTAGCCTATAAGGTGCCACAGGACTCTTTGCTGCTTTTACAACCTGGAAGGCTCATTTGCTATTTTTATTATTGATACACTGTTCAATTTTAGAGCATCATTTTTTAATCCATATCTCCTTGGCCACCTTCATTACTTTTATCTTTCTGCTAGTCGCTCTGTATTTATCAGCTCCATCAGTGCTGTTCTTGTCTCTTATGTTCTCTTCTAATGTCACACATCTGCAGCGTTTCATTTGTGACCCATGGTTTTATCACCTTGCGATGTTTCCCAGGGATGTCCATTGCTGCCTCATTCATTAGTGTTGAAACTGTTGGTCATTGTTTCTGTCTTCTTCTAGAGCAAGCAGTGGGGCAAAATTTTTTGCCCATCATTGCTTGGAATGACTCTGCAGTGTTTCGGTCTCTGAGTCTTTCCAAGTCAAACTTGGTTCTGGTGAGTTTTGGCCTGACAATTTTCCTTAGATGCAGCCAAAAATTTAGCATCACAAGGTCGTGATCACTTCCATTATCAGCACCAGGGAAGCTCCTTGTCTTAGTTCTGTTAATCCCAGAACAAAATCGGTTTTGCACCACGATGTAGTTGATCTGGCTGTGATTTAGACCGTTAGGTATGTGCCATGTTGATCGTCTGCATGCTTTATGTGCTCCTAATGTGTTTGCAAGATCCAGAGTGTTATAGCTGACAAACTCCAACAGCCTCAATCTTCTCTCATTGGTTATCGCATTACAGAATGGCAAGATTATTGTGGCCCTATCTGCCTGTGCATCAGTACCTACTTTAGCATTGTAATCTCACTATACAATCAGGATATCTTTCTTGTGTACCTTATCCATGATGTCTTTGGAGCCGTTTGTAAAAATCTTCAGTTTGTTCATTGTCAGTCTGTTGTAGGGGTGTAGACTTGTACCACTGCCTTTAAATGGATGGAAATAAGCCTGCTGGACATTGGGCGGCATCGTAATAATGAATTCTTGATATCTTTATGCACAAGAAATCCTACGCTGTTGATGTGTTTGTCCTTTCCACTGTAATAAAGTACATAGGCTTCTTCTATGTGCCTCTCTAAAGTTCTTCCATCTGACCTCAGAGATTCCTAGGAGGTGCCAGGTGTATTGTTCCATTTTGTATGAGTTCTTTCAACTTGCCTATTTGTCTGAGTGTCCCTACATTCCATGTGGCTATGGTGATGTTATCTCTTCCACGGATCCTCTTTGTTGGGGTTACACTAGTAGTATACTTGTTGCATCCGCTCTGGTGGGAAACTGATGGAGCGGTCATTATTAACCTGGCATGCAATCAATCCGATATGGACATGGTTGACTAGCTCATCACATATTGTGTCTTCGGCAAATTTCTAACCTGATGGAGCCCATCCTTCTCCCGGCAGCCCCCTTTTAGTTGCCTCTTACGAGATGCAGGAGGAACAGTGGGCCTATTCTGTCCTCAGACCCACAACCTACTAGATAACTTATGGCAGTGGAATACAGCTTCATGGTCTTAAGTCTATACTGTGGAAAAAAAATTACTGGCGTTGTTAACTGAAACTAGTGACCTTCTCAGAAATCCTCTTTTGTACACTTCATTCTTGTCTAATCATTTTCCCCTTACTTTCCTGCAGGATGATAGAGACAAAGTTCAGAAACCAACGGTAAGTGTCATCACTCTGAAATCTCAAATCCAGTGTTTCATCTGGACACTGAGGTTTTTTGCACACAGTGTACAGACCGAGACACAAAAGGACATGAAGGTCAAGTTTACTTGAAAAATAACCTTAAAGTAGTTTAAAGTACTGTACTTGCTGTGAGACCCCCTGTCAAACTACATGGCTTTATGGTAAACATTTCCTATTGTCTAAAAATGTTTTCTTCTGTTCTTGCTAAAATCCCCCCTCTCACCAAACAAAATAGGAAATTAATTCCAGCCTCCCATTGTTTGTTTCACTGTATAGAAAGTACCACCAAATGCACAAATTAACTATTCTTTCTAGTTTTTAAATAAAAATAATCTTCAGTGTTAAGTGTAAAAGTCAAACTTTTAGGTGCAAATTATTAAGTTGTCTTCGTTTAAGTTTTGTATGAACAGTTGTGGATAAAGCTGGTGGGTTTCTAATTACCTCAACTTTTGCAGTGTAGCTCTTGGCAAAACGGGCACAACTGACAAATATTACAAGCATGACAGTTACCACACCTGTACACAATTAAGGTGAAACTAGAATAAAATTGCATCAGGTCTGAGCTAATTACACCTTCTCTATCAACACCTGAAACATTTTAGGTTAGGTAAACACAGAATACTACTACCATGGATTTTTTTTGGTGCTGCTTCTGTATTTACAGGACATGCATCCATAACAGATGCTTTTGGGTGTATCTACAATTAAAATAAAGCCACAGGAATTAGAAGTGGTGCCAGCAAGTTGGAAGTCAGCAGCAAATTATGGGAGCCAGTACTTCTTTGGATTCTGATGCTAGTACACTTGTAGGAGGTGCAGCAGAATGCCCACTAGGCAATTAGATTAAACTATGCAATCTTGCTTGCTAATTCTCTTCCAATACATAGTTTCCTGGAGACTTACCCACCCAGTCAGGGATGTCTTGGTGCAATTATAAAGAGAGCACTAACTTTGTGAGCCCCTCAAATATTTTGCTTTGAAAAAAGTATACATTTCCTATTACTCTCTAAAAAAGTTTTAAAAGTACTCTAGTAACATTAACTCACCAACTGTCTAGATGTTTAACAACTAAACTATGTATTCTATACAAGATTCCAAGATTGTCTGAAGCCTGTTATGTCTCTAGAGTGAGTGTGAAGCTCTGGAACAGCAAGCATAATGGAGGGCATTTTTTGTTCAGAATATCACTGGCTTTTGCGATCTGTTACCCTCCAGTTTTTAAGTTTTCTGTCACTTTTACTTTACAGATTACACCCACCTGGTGCATAGCTACAGTAAGGCATGTATCTGTGCCATGTCAAGATTCCTAGAGCAGGAATTCTCAACCTTTTTCTTTGAGGCCCTCCCAACATGCTATAAAAACTCAGGGTTTCAGCTGGGGAAAATGAGGGGCAAGCTTGGGGTTCTAGGCTTCAGCTGCCTGGCAGGGGGGAGGCTTTGGGCCTTCCAGGCGCCCCATGGGGCGCCTGGGGCTTTGTGGCCCCCCACTTTAGAAATGCTGTCTTAGAGCGATAGCTGAGTTAATGTACACTTAATTTGCATATAGCAATTTCAATGGTTGTATGAGGGAGACTATACAGATAGTGGATTACTTGGCCCAACTGCCTCCTGCACAAAGCAACATGTCTCCCATTACAACCCTCCAAGACAAAAATCAGTGCAACCACCCACACAACAATCAGCAGACAAAACAATCTAAACACTCACAGCATCATAGACCCCTCATTCACTACCCATATGAATCTATACAACTCTCCTAGCAAAACACAAACCATAGACAAATCAGCACAACCACCCACACAGAAAACAACCAGCGTACACAATAATCCTAAATATCACTCTGAAGTCTAAAATGTCTGAGTTGGTGTTAAGTGGTGGAAACAGTTACAAGCATAGCTGAGATCTTTTTGTTTTGAAAACTGGTGATATTCTATCATCACTGGGATTCATGGTCTGTTACCATCCAATTTTTAAGTTCTCAATGGCTTTTAGACACATGGCTTTATGAATTACCCCTGTCCAACTGCTCAAGCTTTCAGCTACTAGTAGTTTAATTAGTAAATTAACTGCTACATTGAGCAGATTTTAATGAGAGTATTAACTTTTTCTGACTTTCTGTTTAAATGTGTAACCTTAGCATTGCAATTCTTTGTTTTAGTATCTTGTTTTTAAAAACAAAAACTTGCAACTTTAACTGATTGTCTTGAAGTCCAGATGTCCCTGAGATAAATGGGATGGTGGATGAGTGAATTCTCTCAATTGCTCCTGCTGTTTGAGTGGAGGAACTGTTAAGGGGTGGGTTAACAGGGCAGCAGCACATTTGAAAAATGTCATTAAAGAATATAAAAACTTAAGAACTACAGGCTAGTCAGCCTCACATCAGTCCCTGGAAAAATCATGGAGCAGGTCCTCAAGGAATCAAATTTGAAGCACTTAGAGGAGAGGAAAGTGATCAGGAACAGTCAGCATTGGATCACCAAGGGCAAGTCATGCCTGAATAATCTAATTGCCTTCTGTGATAACTGGCTCTGTGGATGAAGGGAAAGCAGTGGGCATGTTATTCCTTGACTTTAGCAAAGCTTTTGATACAGTCTCCCACAGTATTCTTGCCAGCAAGTTCAAGTAGTATGGGCTGGATGAATGGACTATAAGGTGGACATAAAGCTGGCTAGATCATCTGGCTCAATGAGTAGTGATCAATGGCTCCATGTATAGTTGGCAGCCAGTATCAAGTGGAGTGCCCCAAGGGTCAGTCCTGGGGCCACTTTTGTTCAATATCTTTATTAATGATCAGGATGGAGGGGTGGATTGCACCCTCAAAGTTTGCAGATGACACTAAACTGGGAGGAATAATAGATACGCTGGAAGGTAGGGATAAGATACAGAAGGACATAAACAAATTAGAGGATTGGACCAAAAGAAATCTGATGAGATTCAACAAGGACAAGTCCAGAGTCTTGCACATAGGATGGAAGAATTCCATGCACTGCTACAGACTAGGGACCAAGTGGCTAGGCAGCAGTTCTGCAGAAAAGGACTTAGGGGTTACAGTGGACGAGAAGCTTGATATGAGTCAGTGTGCCCTTGTTGCCAAGAAGGCTAACGACATTTTGGGCTGTATAAGTAGGAGCATTGCCAGCAGATTGAGGGACGTGATCATTTCCCCTCTATTTGGCATTAGTGAAGCCTCATCTGGAGTAGTGTCCAGTTTTGGGCTCCACACTACAAGAAGGATGTAGAAAAATTAGAGTCTCCAGCAGAGGGCAAGAAAAATGATTAGAGGGCTGGAGTACATGACTTATGAGGAGAGGCTGAGGGAACTGGGATTATTTAGACTGCAAAAGAGAAGAATGAGAGGGGATTTGATAGCTGTTTTCAACTACCTGAAAGAGGGGTTCCAAAGAGGATGGATCTAGACTGTTCTCAGTGGTAGCAGATGACAGAACAAGGAGTAATGGTCTTAAGTTGCAGTGGGGGAAGTAGGAAAAACTTTTCACTAGGAGGGTGGTGAAGCACTGGAATGGGTTACCTAGGGAGTTAGTGGAATCTCCTTCCTTAGAGGTTTTTAAGGTCAGGCTTGACAAAGCCCTGGCTGGGATGATTTAATTAGGGCTTGGTCCTGCATTGAGCAGGGAGTTGGACTAGATGACCTCCTGAGGTCCCTTCCAACCCTGATATTCTGTGAAGATGTGCATGCAGGTGTGTGGGACCAGGCTCTGTGTTTCTGAAGGATTTACACAGATAGTTCACTCTTTCAATAATAATTGATATTCCTTTTGTGAACCGTCCCAGCATCCTGTGTTTTAATTGAACAAGGAAGACTATGTATTGTGATATTCCTTGTAATATCACTGGGCTTTGTAAAATATTGGCAGATGCTTGAATATATTCAGTAGTGACTTTTTTTTTTTCAGTTGCTGATAACCTGTCTTTAATTCCACTCTGAAGAGTGGATAAAAATCATGATTTAAAAAAAATTTTCATCAAAGTTTTTATTTCCATGTTGCTAGTTCTTTACTTTCTTCCCAACAGGTAGTCATAAAACACCTCCTTTAGCAATTTGTACTTGTTTCCTGATTGTTAGTGGAATTTCAGTTTTTCATAGATTTTCTGCTAAGAAGTTTCACGTTTTAGATCTGTGCTGAACGACAAGTCCAAGAGCTCGTTGTTTTTTTCCTGTGAGAACAACACTAAATTATTAAGCAAATATCCTGTGCTATCTTTATAGCAAACACTATTTTCTGATGTGTTGCAATTCCATAAATCAAGAAAACGGAAATAATTTGACCACACTATATTCTCCATTAGGAGTTGCTGTTTGAATTCACTGAGATTTGTGCTCCAAAGTCTCAAGTGTTTTGTAAATCTCACTCTTAATGCCTATCCAGGAGTTATAGGAGCCTAACTTTAGGCTCCAGATTTCAAAATCACGATAACTTTAATGTATTGGAAGTCTAAATATCTAACACTAAAGCAATATGCTTTTGACATGACACCAATCTAATGTAACTAATGAAGTTGTTGAATACAGTGTTAACCCTTGATGTGAATACTTATGCACGTGCTTAACTTCAAGCACATTGATAGTTCCATTGCTGTTAACAGGGTTATTCCATGTGAGTAAAGCTATATACCTGCTTAATTGTTGATCAGAGTCTAAATGTTCAATATTTTGTTTTTGCCTGTAGCAGTTTCTTTAAGTTTGAAGAAGACATCCGAACAGCAGTGGCATTTTAATTTTGTGTGTGTGTATGTGTGTGTACACACACACACACACACACACACACACACACACACACACACACACACACACACACACACACACACACACACACTTTAAAGTTGCAGTAGCCCAAAACTTCACATTACTTTTACAAAGCTTCAGTATGATGTAAATTATTCACTCCACCCTCGTTCTCTTTACAGAATATTTATACAAATTTGGAGTATTTAGCTTGAATTATTGGCAACCAAGAAGCCTTGGACCTAAAATGATTTTGTTTTTCTATTGCAATAATTCAGCCTTTGAAATGTTTACCTGAGATTGAAACAAGCATGGAAAGTTTAGGCCTCAAAGAATATCTAAACAGTTCAGAGTCTTGCTATAACCTTAACTGCAGACATTAGTGCAACCGCTAACTAGTAAGAGAGGGACATTACCTAAAATTGTTGCCAAGTAGTTTTTTTTAACCATTTTATTATAAATGAGTTATAAATTGCAGCAGGAAACATGGAATCAGAATGTTATCTGATTAGCAAATTACTATTGAAGCTTTTAACTATAACGCTGCCTTCATCCAGGCATGAAAGCTGCATTTGTGGCTTGCTTTGGCTAGTTGTTGGGAAAAGGTACAAACAAAGTGTTGTGATGAATCCATTTCCTTTAGCCAATTCTCTGCAGGGAGGTGGGGGGAAATTGCCACTTATGTTCAGTATTTTAGTTATGACTTTGTTTTTCAGGAAACACTTATTACCACTGTGGACTCTAATTCCAGGTATAGTATGGCTTGTAATGTCATAAATTAAAACTGAATGGTGCTTCATGGTTGCCCTTCCCTAATTCAATGAAGGAGGGGGGGGAAATACTGTTCAGTTCAAACTTCTAGCAAATAAGATGGTGGATATTAAGGGCTTATCAATGCAACGAAGTTAATTTGTAGTAAGATGAGTGAATTTAAAGCAAAAAGGCATTCCTGATGAACTCCTCTGTGTGGACACACTCATTCTAGAATAAAGAGCATTCACATAGGAATAACTAGGAATAACTTCCTGTGGAATCAAACCCTAGGAATGGATGACGTGAGGCTGTTGCCATATATAAATCCCAGATTTGCTCTCAAAACTCTCCAGGGCATCTTGTCATCTTACCATGAAGATTTTACACTTCATCTTGAAGTTAAGAGGTTACCTTGTTCTAGAGAGGAGCTGGTATGCTACTAATGCAGGAGCTGCTTGGTGATCTTACAAGTGCTGCTGCTGTCGCTAGCTACTCTGGATGTCTTATTGATAAGCATCAGCTGAGAAAAGTCTTTTTGCTATTGTTGCTGCATCTAAGTTAAATATAAAGAGGATTCTGGGCTAAACGTAGAGCAGCACATATAGTAGAATTTAAAAATGTGCACAAATGTTCTGGGCATTTCAACACAGTCCAGCCAGAACTTAATGCATTAATACTGTTCATTATATAAAGGAATCCTGTGACTCAAGAACCTTCAATTCCTCTATTGGAAGTGATGTGGAAGTACCAAAAGTTTTATTCGGAAAGCTTTCCTGTATCTGCTCTTCAATGGATGGCACAGTTCTGTGGTGACAAGCCATGGCCTTAAGTTTGACTGGAATCTTCTTGTTCTCCAATCAGCAAACTTATAAAAACTTTATTTCAAAGTCTAACAGTGGACACTATCATGTTGGCTGGCAAGAGCATATCACCAGCATTTAGTACTAGACTAACCTAAACACTCCCCCAGTCAAAGGCTCTTATCCTCATTTGAAGGGTGGAAAAGGAAGAGGTTACAAAGTAAACTTTATAAGCAATAAAATATCACATTTGTAATTTAGCAGCTGTTAGACATTGCCTGAAAATAATTCTCACTGATTCCTTCTAGTTGGTGGACCAGTTGGGTGATCCCAGCAATAGCAGCATTTATTGTGGCCATGATGTATCATTTCTACATGGCAGAGTAAGCATCCTACTGAGAACCAATACAAGGAGAGACTGATTTTGGAAAGAAAACAAAAGCCGTCTTAACCCACTACACTTCCTGACAAAAGAATAATAGCTGAAAAGAAATTTTAAAATTGAACTTTTCCAGATAACTTTCTGTTGTACACTTTCTTCTTAATGCTACCTTTTACTCACTGTTTAAGCGCCAAAGGTAGTGTGTATATTTGTATAACACTGTTTTATTCTCTAATGAACCATTTGAGATAACATTGATTTCTGTATTACAACAGACATGTATGTACCAGCCTGAAACTTGTAACATTGCTTCTTTAATGTTTGTTAAGGCTCTGTCTGAATTTAATATGAATCCTTCAGCCCTAAATAACTATGAAAACAGGTGGGCATGTGTCCATGAAAACACTGTTCATTTTACCTTTTACCCATAATCTTGTATTCTTTGCTTGCACTCTAGCACTGCTTTCAGATCAATTGTTTTTTCTTGCTACACAAAGAAACAAATTCCATTTTTAACCTTTATTTAAAAATAAAAGAGAGAAAGCTCTGTAGCAGTAGGTCTAAGGGTCTGTAAAGCTTGTAAACATACATAGTGTGTAGCCTGTACAATGTGTGGACCTACATGTCAGGCTGTACAATCGCCTACTTAAAAGAGCTTCCTGACATCTTTGTACCTAGGACTGGTACAGAGTGCTACCATAGAAAAGCCAGATTGCTTAATTCAGTTGCTCTTTAGAAAACCGTTACTGAAGCATAGTGAAAATGAAGCTTAGGATAATGTTTATATGAAGTGTCCCAATTATTTCCCTATCTATTTTGAAAAAAAAAAAACCATACAAATCAAGAGCTCTTTTATTGCTTCTGCCTTTTTGGGGAAAAATATTTTATGTAATTTCCACAACAGGTAATTTTTCTAAGTGGAGCAAAACATTGCTTTTTAGCAACCAGAGCTTTGTACGACATGACTATGACTTATCCTACAACTTGAGTCAAATCTTTAGGAAATCTTCAACTTAAAGCTATGGTTCCTAGTGACTGAAACTCATTGTCTAAAACTGCACTAATAACTCAGTTTACTGTGCTCCTTCTTAGTACTAAGGAAAAAAGGTAATGTACAACTTGTACTTATGAAATAACTCTTTGGGAGAGGAATCTTGCTGTTTGCGTTTTCTGGGGCAATGTTTTTAACTTCTGCTACTATATTTTTTATGTATTCGTATGCACAATATTCATGAATAAAAGCAAATCCCTGGTGTATCTTCCCATATTCCCATAAAATTGGATTTTCTGTCTCTCACGTGTATTAATTCCTACGCAGCAGATGAATTTTTCTCTGGGTATGTCTACACAGCAATGTAACAGTAGGATTAGTGGGCTTCAGTCAGCTAACTCGTGTCAGAATCCAGTGCTTGAGTGTCCACACTGGTTAACCTAGGTTAAGGATTTTCTCACCTGTGCTTGAACTTGGGGCTCTGGGTCCACACTGCATTGTACAGACCTGAATCAAAATAATCCTATCCAAGAGTGTCTAGTGCCCTGCACCCCACAGTGTCTTCCCTCCAGCTCTACAAATGGATTGCATTGTGGGGAAAATGTTTTCTAACTGATGGTGCTATTGATGGGACTCAGGTGCCAATAAGGAGCACATGAGTACGTAAACTGCATAATTAGCTCTTTTGGTGGCTGTCTCAGTAGAATGAGTGCAGTTTGAGATGACTTTATACTGAATTGCCATCTAATCTGAGGATTAGATTCTCCATTAGACTGAGTCACATGGGCAGGAAAATGCCTATGTGCACTTGTTCTGAGGATAATTAGGACATCCATATCCAGGGCTGTCACCCTATTACAGTGAAACTCTGCTATTCTTCTTTTTAAAAATGGGATATGCACTAAAGGTGGTTTGGTTTTGTTTTTAATTTGTCTGGTTTTAAGTTTAACACACATTGTGAATTTCACAGGAAAAAACCACTCCAGCCTGGCTGTGGCTGGTTACCATGAATCCCTAGGCCTTGGAGTGCAGTGTGCTCCAGCACTCCTCAGGGAGACAGCGGAAGAGGGACCAAGCAGCTGCCCTAAAGGGAGTATGAGCAGCAAACCTACTGGCTCACAACAGCTGCTGGAGAGATGACCTCTGACACCTTGGCAGTTGGGAGCCACCTCCCGCCTGTCAACTTTGCTTCCTGTTCTGGCCAAGCTGCAGAGAGGAACTGGAGCTGCCACTGGGAAGCTGTGGGGAAGTTTTGGGGCTGGCCCCCACTCACCTGCCCTCACAGTGCACACTGCCTGGTCACACCTGCGCATGCAGCCCCAGGAAAGGCAGTGGGGACCAGAGAGGAGTGCTGTCCCTGCAGAGGGGGAGCAGCCAGGCTGCTTGGGGTCATCCCTCCCCTGACTGTGCTGAGCTGGGAACTCTGCCATTACCCCACCCTGCAGGGTAGCTACTTGGTCCCATTCTGCTTTCTCGCCCCTGGGTCCCCCCTGCCCTTCCTGGGCTGTTTGTGCAGGGGTGCCTGGGTAGTAAAGGGAGGTCAGCCCCAAAACAACCTGCAGCCTTGAATGATAGTGATGGCACTAGTTCCTCAGTGTGGTGAGGTTTTGGGGTTAGCTCCTACTCCATGTGCCCTGAGAATAGCACTGGTTTGGGGGCCCCTCGTTCTCTCCTTTTGGAGCTGTTTCACTGTGGACAAACAATTAAAATGTCACTGGAGCAAGGAGACTGGACACTGAGTCTCCCACCTCCCAAGTAGCTGCCCTAGCTGCTGAACTACACTCTCTCTCTCTCTCTCTCTCTGTAACTCAATGACTATTAAGTATTTTTCCACAGTGGAACCATCATTATGTAAGTGAGAGGGCAACAATACCTCCTCCTCCAGCTATTTTGTGTGGAGTGAGGCAAGCATCTAACTTATTCCTGCAAGAGAGCCCTAAGCCACTTGGCTCCTGGCAATGGATCACTTATGGGTCACTAAGCAGAAATAGGTGCCTAGGTCTGGGCAGCAGGGGGGCACCTATCTCCAAGACAGGGAGAGGGGCTTAGGACTTAGGTCATTGGCATCTCCCACTGGCTAGTTTAGGCAGCTCTGCACCTAATGTTCTTGCCTTTGTGCATCGCATTCTACGGCACCTATCTCTTCCCATGTATTGTAGAGCATGCCTGGACACCTAACTCAGGCTTTATGGATCTCAGTGGAATTCCAGTGATTTTCTAGGCACTTAAGAATTGCTCCCTGGGACACTGAACATTGCAATGTCTCAATCCCTTTGTGGATCCAGGCCTAAGGCTCCAATCCTGCAAAATACTTAAGCACAAGCTTAACTTGAAGCCAAGGGGAATACTCACGTGTGTAAAATTAAGCATGTGTATAATTGTTTTCAGGATTGGGGCCTAAAACAGAAGTTAGTTTTATGGGTGATTATAAATCAAAATAAACAAACTGATTATACCGAGCTGCCTCAAAACATGCACCTGTAGATAGAAGTCCTATGGGCGTATTTCTCACCATCCCACCGTACTGGCGTTCCAGAATTAGTGGATGCCTCCAGTAACAGAGGCAATTACAGTCTTGACCCAAAGCTCACTGAAGTCAGTGGAAAGCTTCCTACTGACTTAATGGGGTTTGGATTATGCTCCCTATATAGCATTACTCCAGACTGTCTGTGTTGACTCAGAGCCCCCCAAAAAAGCAAAGCATGAATTAAATGAAGTCAATTTATGTTCAAAGATGTATGCTCAACAATTCTTTGTCTCATCATTTCCTTGTGCTCTACCTCTCAGCCTGAGTCACCTGGTGTCTTTAGTTTTATACTTAGATTGTAAGATCTCTGGGGCAGGGACCATCTTTTTGTTCTGTGTTTATACAACACTGAGCGCAATGGGGTTCCAGTCCAGGACTGGGGCTTCTAGGTGCTACTAGTTCAAGTAATTGGGATGCTTGAAGGGAGAGTTCCTGCTTGCAACCTCCACTTTTGTGACAGGGTCAGCCAACTCCCATCGGAATGGACTCTGCACCTTTCCTGTTCTCTCAACAAGCTTCAGGAGACAACAATCAGAATACAAGTAAACTAAAATGTATGAGAATGGTGTGAGGGAGAGGGTGGAGATAAGAGAAGTTGGCTTAGAATCCCAGTAGGGTTGTCACTCAGTTGTGACAGAGTACTCTTCAGTTGTGGGGAAGGAACAAGGGCTTTTATTAAGGTTCTGCAGTGACACCAGACAGCAGCAGCAAAAGCAGGAGCTCAGCCTTGACCTCTCACTCAGATTTATGCGAATCCATATGACGTCTGTGGTAGAGAGAGACTACCCAGAAATAGCGGTGTACAGCACTCTTGTGGTTCCTTTCTTTGTTAGACTTGTAGACAGGGTTGGCTGAGCCTAAAAATCTAAACACCTTCACTTCTGCTCCCAGTTTAATATACTGAATGAATTACTGCTGCTTTATTATGCTAAAAATGTCTGCCTTTCTTTGTTCCTCTCCTTCCGCTTCCAATTTCCTAATAAAATAAATCTTCTAGAGAATATAAGGCACTCTCTTCTCCCAAGATCTCAATTAACAATGAAGAGTCATTGGGCTCACCTTGCCTCTCTATCCCACATCTTGATATAAGTATATGCATTTTAATTATAGAGCCCATCTTTGCCAACTATCAAATGTAAAGGTTCCTTCAGATCCAGACAAATGCTGCCCCTCTGTCTTCTGATGCTTTCAAGATGTTTGAGTTTGCTTTCCTTTGCATATACATGCAGGGCTGGTGCAACCCATTAGGCGACTTAGGCGGTCGCCTAAGGCACTAACATTTGGGGGGCGGTGACCGCGGCGGCTGGACCTTCGGCCACCCCGCTCATCAGCAGTATTTTGGGGGCGGGACCTTCTGCCGCCTCTGTCGGGGGCCTGTTTTCAGGAGTGGGACCTTCTGCCGCCTAGGGTGCCAGCTTCTGTAGACATGGTTACACACTGATGCTCCTTCAAGAGAGTTGCACTCCATCACATCACTTCAGAATGACACTGAGATCTTACTACTACTGTAGTGGTATTTGGATCTGCCTGTGAGACATCCCACACCAGCATGCTTGCAAGAGGGAGGGGATTGATTCAGACTCCTGACACTTGCATGATTGAAACCCACCCCACCTTTAGGCTGCATGAACAATTCACCTGGAGGATTCTAACCTATAGCTAGTTATACCACTGGCCACGCTGTGAGACAGCAGCTGTTTTGAATGAGCAGACCAGCCCTGAAAAGCATTGACAAAGTAAGCATACATTTTAGATGTGCTTTTTTATTGTGGGCTTACAAAATTTCTCCCTACTCTTAATCTTGAATATATTAAAATAATCCTCCAAGGAATAGGGTATTAAACAGATAATGTGCCAATTGCAGAGTCATAATCACAATATTCTTCTTCTCATCAATGTGTCAGGTCTAACGCGCAGGGACCAACCCCACTCCCTGACTTTTATAGCCTGTGCACCTCCACCAGAGTCAGTGGGATTGTGTTGGAATTGATCCAAAAGATTTAATAGTGCAAAGAAATATTTTGCTACCCTCCGTTCAAAACTTCAGAATTAAAATAAACAATAGAAACACGGATAAGACTGATGTTTATGGTTCAATTAATTTCCCTGCCATCCGCTTTCCATGGGAATCACAAGTGATCAGCAACACTGTAAATTAGGCCTTAAGTGAATAAAACACTGAAACGGAGCTTCTGAAATTCAGGTTGACCAACATGACAAATACACTGCTGTAATTCTATCTTAACAAAGAAAGCAAGAACTGGTTCAACCTCTATCTCACAGAAGACATTTTGTTCCTTTGTCAGTAACTATTTGGGCAAGAGTAGTATTCTGTGTTTCATTTTATAATCTGTGGTTCCACCCTTCTCAGTCCTGAGTGCCAGATTTTGGCAAAATTACAAAATCCAAACCCAAGTTGACCACACAACGCAAGATATTAGAGACTTAAGAAAATAAAATAAAAGAAATCTACTCTCTCATTTAATATTTTGAGCTGGGATTTTCAAAGGCACAAAAAAGATTTAGGTGCCCAATACCACCAGAGAGAAATCTCTCCCTTAGTTGCTTAGCTCTAGTGTTCACCAAGTTTAGCTGCATTACATATATTTACATACCCCACACACATGCACTCATATGTCTTTCATCCTGAAAGATTGATTTTAAATTGAGTTTAAAACTATGGATTGTATCCCCACTGAAGTCAACTGGAGTTTTGCATAAAGTAATGAATGACTAGACCATTAAAATCAATAACTATTTCATAGTCAAGCCTTAGAAGTGGTTTCCTTCCAAAACTCTCTTGTCCTCCTTTTTAAATTACTTCTCGCGCCCTCCAAATCTTTTGAGATGCTTGATCTCTGAAAAAAGACACTTTGCAGGGAGGTGTATAAGCAAAATTGCTTCAACCAGTTTTGAATTAAGCAAGTGAGAGACAGAACAAACTACATTGCTCAAGCAAAGAAATGACACAAGGGATAATATTAATTCTGGAGGCAGGGACTGTTGTTATTCCGGGCACACACTAAAACGGTGAACTCTGTATTTTATTATTTGGATGTCCCTAGAGGTGAATGGTTCTAATCTACTTATGTTTTTCATCTGTAGAACAAAAGTTGGGAAGATTAAGAAACTCAAGTCTTATTACAGTCAAATTATTAAATGGAGGATTAAGAACAGGTCTGGCCAGTGCTCAGAGTGAACAGAAAATTCTACATTAAATTCCTATTGTGAACTGAGTAGCAAATATTTCTCATGAATAAAGAGTTTTGGCTGTTTCACCAACACAAGGAGAGGGTCATTCAAAGCCTGAATGTGTAACATAATAGGAATGAAAACGAATGTAATAATATGGAAGGATAGAGATCACTTAATGTAAGGGTCTTAAAACAGGCCTATTTCTGCAGAGTTCAAAAGCAGCCAGACTTGCTTCAGATCTTGTCCGTGCTTGAAACATGAGTGTTACCCCTTCACTTTGGCTTCTGAAACTCCTTTAAATTCAAGATACAGTTCCCCATAATACACCAATAATTCATTTGCACTGGACTACTGATTTAATAATCTTCAACCCTAATCCTTGGAAAAAAAAGCTAGTAGAAAGTACTGTGAACTGGAAGGCAATGGCCTTGTTTGTCAAACCCAAGAAGTGACTGCCATTTATTTATGTCTCATCTTCAAGAGAGCATTTTATAACATTCAGAAAATAGTCTGATAGTATTTTTTATTCCCTTCTGTTTTTCCTGAACTACTGTATCATATTGTGCACAACTTTGACCCTTAGTCCCTCAACACTCTTCTACAGCAGAACCTCAGATATGCGAACACCAGAGTTACAGACTGACTGGTCAATCTGACACCATGTGAAATCTCAAGTAACCAATCAGGCAGCAGCGGAGACAAAAACAGAAAAACCCACGAACTCTGTACTGTGCCAGTATTGCATCTTAAAGGTAGGCACATCTGGGCTGCCTGTTCTCACCCCTACTCCCGTGCACAGGGTACCCACTTATAGCTAGGAGTAGAAGACACTGAGATTCGCAGGCAAAGCTATGAGCCCCCACTGCCAGCCCAAAGAAGCTGGAGCAGGAGTAGCACTAGAATCTGCACTGCTTTCCAGTAAGCTATGGGTGCTGTTTTCACCTCCTCCTCTTCTGGCTAGGAAGGAGGGAGTTGTTTTCACCACCACCCCTCTCACATTCCCCACCCATGCAGGGAGGGGGACAAGATTGCCCAACCCAGGAAAGAAGCTGCCTGCAAAGACACTGCCTAGCTGCCTCTGGTACCTGGCCTGGATCGTGAACTTCTGGAGCTGGAGCTGCATTTTGTTCAGAGTTACGGACAACCTCCATTCCCGAGATGTCCACAACTCTGAGGTTCCACTGTATTTTCTTAGCCTTTGATCCAGTTGAAGAAAAACTACAGTAAAATCTCAAAAGGCACTATTAATGAAATAGGATCCTAACTAAAGACACTGAAAAAAAGGAGAAATAACATGCATAGGAGTCAAAAGGGAAATTTAATGAGAATCTCAACATGCCAGATAGCAAGAAAAGAAAAAAAGGGCAGTACAGTGAACTCAACTGACTGACTTTCAACTTAAGAGGGTTTAGCTATGCTGGTTTGGTTCCAATTACCAGAATATTAAAGTACAACTAGGAGTCACAAAATTCATGTTAGCACAGATGCGCCTAGATTTTAACAAGACTACTTAATTGTTAGAACCTCTAATTAGTAACTAAATTGTCTTCTATCTGACACTTTAAAAATAATTCTAAATAGATGGAAGTTCTAGTAAGAAAGCATGGATATGCTGGGATGATTAATGGTTTGCTGCATAATCAGTACTGTTTTAAAAAGATAAACAGGGAGAAATATATATAAGGTTCTTGAATATCTTGATTAGGTGACCTTCATAATTCTTCTTTCCAAAGCAAATATGTAAGGTAAGAAAATGAGATATAAATGGAGGTTTCATCCTGCAAAGGGCTGAATACCCTCAATTCTTTTTGGCTTCAGTGGGAATGGAGGGAGCTCAGCACCTCATTAGATTAATCTCTAACTGCTTACTATTCCCCATGACTATGTCCCAGACAGCAGTTGTGTTCACTCTAGTGCCCTGCCTACAAAGCTCTAGCCTGAGTGCCTTTCCAGAAAGCACAAGAGGAAGATGGAGATTAGCAGCAAAGTGGACTAGATCATGCCTCTTTGGATCTGTGCATGGTGATATCTTACACACACAGGTCTCCTTCTCACAAAAGAGGGACTCTGGTGGCATTGATCCCTTCCCAACACTATGCAAAGTCCTGTCTGTATATGCTGGGATTCATGCAGGTGGGGAGGAGGAGGTAAAACAAGTTGTTTTGGCTTTATGCTATCCTAGGATTCCCATACACAAGAGGAAACCTCAGTTCTTTTAGGACAGTTCCTGGCCGCTTTGCACTACCTGAGTGATGCAAAGGGGCCAGACAAGAGGCGATATGTACAAAATCTCCAAATTCATCACTTCAGATTAAAATTGCAAGCAGAGCAAATTGTGAGGAATAATGCACTTGATGAAAAAAATAATAATGGAGCTGTCAGGGCAGCAGGCCATTCCTGTAAACAAATGCAAAAAAAAGTTACCTTTGACTTTTAGCTGTGCACCACTGAAAAGTTCCTGCAAGCAAAAATTAGTACCAACTATTAACATCAAACTGTCAGAAGACTAGGGAAGGGATTTTCAGAAGGGCTTAAAGGGTTCAGATGCTCAACTCTGATTTCCATTAAAGATCAGCTTCCCTTCATTCTCCTGCACTTTTTTTACAGATAGAATCATAGGACTGGAAGAGACCTTGAGAGGTCATCTAGTCCAGTCTACTGGTGTTTATCTAACCTACTCTTAAAAATCTCCAATGATGGAGATTCCACAACCTCCCTAGGCAATTTATTCCAGTGCTTAACCACCCTGACAGGAAGTTTTTCCTAATTTCCAACCTAAACTTTGCTGTAATTTAAACCCATTATTTCTTGTCCTATCCTCAGAGGTTAAGAAAAATGTTTCTCCCTCCTCCTTGTAACAACCTTTTACGTACTTGAAAACTGTTATGTCCTCCCTCAGTCTTCTCTTTTCCAGACTAAACAAACCCAGTTTTTTCAATCTTCCCTCATAGGTCATGTTTTTTAGACTTTTAATCATTTTTGTCACTCTTCTCTGGACTTGCTGCAATTTGTCCACATCCTTCCTGAAACGTGGTGCCCGAACTGGACACAATACTCCAATTGAGGCTTAATCAGTGCCGACAGTCTAAAGATACAGTAAACACTATCACATTTGCTCTTGATTCCAGACTGAACATGTCCTACTTTATTCACCTGCAATTTTACTTCCTTGGCTATTTCTAAGATAGCAGAGTAGTCATTTCTTATCAAGCAGTTTCTAGAAGTCAGAATTTAATTAAGATTACCACTGTTTTTCTTCCATACACACTTTAAATATAGATTAAAAAAGAAAGACAGGTAAAAGTTCTGACACAATCTATAGCAGGATACCCCAAAACACTTCTATTATTCTGTTTACTTTTTGCACCTCACCTTGTACAACAAAAAATATCAACCCTGCTTCTATAGAGGGACAATTTATACTCCATACCACAGATGTGGAATTTTCATAGAACAGTGCAAAGAAGAGTTAAAATGCATCAAAACTTAATGTCACCATTTCCATTTGTTCTAAGTTTTCTAAAATATTTAGTTTAGTGTGTGTAAAGTGTGACTTGTTCCACTAAATTTGCACATAGAACTTAGTTCAGACACAGTAAATATTTGAGTCAGTAATATCTGGCACTTAAAAAATGTTGATTGCCTAATTTCATAGCATTATCCCAATCAAGCCGAACTACTAGGGACACAGACTATAGGCCTAGGCTCCTGCGTATATGCGACAGTAGAGGGCAAGCACTGTAGCCCTTCCCCTGGCACCAATGAAACGGGGTAACTTACAGTAGCAGATCTCCAAATGTTTTTTTCCCAAAGCCCTTTCATACAGGTGTCTTAGACAGATAGATAAGGGTTGATAGAACAGGAGTACTTCATGTCTCTTTTGACTGTAAAGGGTTAACAAGTTCAGTGAGCCTGGCTGTCACCTGACCAGAGGACCAATCAGGGGACAGGATACTTTCAAATCTTGAGGGAGGGAAGGCTTTCTGTTTGCTGTTAGTTTTTGGTTGTTCACTCTGGGGGCTCAGGGGGACCAGACGTGCAACCAGGTGTCTCTCCAATCTCTCTGATACAGGCTCTTATAAGTTCAGAATAGTGAGTACTAGGTAGATAAAGCGAGTTAGGTTATGTTTGTTTTCTTTATTTGCAAATGTGTATTTGGCTGGAAGGAGTTCAAATTTGCATTTTGCTGAAAGGATTTTAATTTGTACTTGTATACTTAGGCTGGGAGGGTATTCCCAGTGTCTATAGCTGAAAGACCCTGTAACATATTCCATCTTAAATTTACAAAGATAATTTTTACTGTTTTTTCTTTCTTTAATTAAAAGCTTTTTTTGTTTAAGAACCTGATTGTTTTCTTTATTCTGGTGAGACCCCAGGGGACTGGGTCTGGATTCACCAGGGAATTGGTGGGGAGGAAGGAGGGAAGGGGGAGAGAGAGGCTAATTTCTCTCTGTGTTAGGATTACTTTCTCTCTCAGGGAGAGTCTGGGAGGGAGGAGGAGGGAAGGTGGATTTTCCTCTCTGTTTAAGATTCAAGGAGTTTGAATCACAGTGATCTTCCAGGGTAACCCAGAGAGGGGAAGCCTGGGAGAGGCAACAGTGAGGGAAAGGGTTTACTTTCCTTGTGTTAAGATCCAGAAGGTCTGGGTCTTGGGGGTCCCCAGGCAAGGTTTTGGGGGGACCAGAGTGTACCAAGCACTGGAATTCCTGGTTGGTGGCAGCGCTACAAGTACTAAGCTGGTAATTAAAGGAATTCATGCTGGTACCCCATCTTTTGGACGCTAAGGCTAAGAGTGGGGAATTATACCATGACAACAGGTTTTTCTGGCTGAGCAGGGGCATGGTGCAGGAATTTAAGTTCGACAGCTTTTGGAGAGGCACATTAAACACACAGATTATACAGGTTAAACCACACACACCCCTCACCATTTCAATGAAAACTCTGTGCACTGTGGAGCCACCTGACTAAATGTATCCACAACTTCTGGGATACATTAGGCAGGGTCACAGAGCTAGGGCCGTGGCAGTGAGAGCTCGATCCTCTGGCCCTAGGGCCACAGAAGTTCTGTGCCCCCACTACAGCCTCACTGTCCCTGCCACTGGGAGCTCACACACTCTATTATCTTTTAAAGACTTACTGTATGCCTACACAGCAACATAAGCCAGGCTCAAGCCTAACCCTTCCTGTGTTCACATACCAATTGTGCTAATTTAGGGCTCAGGCCCCTGCAGGGCTAGAGGGTCTCAACCTGTTAAGCTGTGATCTAGAGTCCAAGCCCTATTGCTTTCTTATATGCATGGTCCCGGCTTGACTTGGGTCCCAAAAATCCTCCTCCTCACTCTGGCACAGAGCTTGCCCAGAGCAGAGAGCAATGCTGACAGGAAGAAAGCAGCTCCTGGCTGCCAGGCCATTGAGGGTTGGGGGGATCATCCCTGCCTTGGCTGTGCTGAGCTGAGTTCTGCTGCTCCTCTCCTTCCTGCAGGGCAAGCGCTTGGTCCTAATCCACTCTCTGGCTGTTGCTTCCAGGAGCTCATGTGCCTGCACAGCTGGGCAGCGTGGTAGAGGCAGCGTGAACTATCACCAAAGAAGCTTTTACCCTGAAAACCTAGGTGCCTACAGGAATACTGTAGGAGATTTCTGGATCGTGGCAAAGCCAAAACTGGGACTTAGGTGCAGGGCCGTCCCTAGACTAAATGGCATCCCAGGCAAGGAGCATCTTCCATTTGTTAAAGTTTTGAATACCATACAGCACCCCAACCTGGGTCGCAGTGGTTAAAGTGCTCTTCTAAGAAGTGGGAGTCCCTGGTACAACTCCTTTCTCCTTCTCCAGCAGGCAGAGAGGAATTGACCTGTCCCTGCATAGGTGTCTAAGTAGAGCTAGTTACTCTGTGAGCTTTTTCCACTCAGTTCTGCTAATGCCTCATTCTTGTCTTGCAACGTGCCTGCTATTCCTGTCCTGGGTTGCTCAGAAGTAGACGCTGCCAAATATATGACATGGTTTAGTGTTCTTATGATGCGAGTGAATGTCAGTTGGAAACTAGACTGAGGGTTTGTCTACATGGGGTGTTTAAACCAGACTAAACTGAGTTAATACAGTTTGAAATGGTTGTGTACACACAGAACAATTCATTGTGGTGCACTGACTCTGGATCCTGTTTCAAATGAACTAACTTTGTCTTGAAGTAAGATAATCCAGTCTATTCTTCACATGCATGCAATGCTGCTGAAAACTACTTTGGTACTCTTCCAATGGCTATCCCACAATGCTTTGCAGGCAACTGTTACTGACCTGTCTGTTGACCTGTGTATCCTCTCCTGCTCTGGGATCCAGTTGATGTCTCCTCCCCCATTTATAAAGTAGGTACATAGCCAGATTTTGTCCATATGCTCTTGAACTGCAGTTTATCACAGTAGCTGCAATAATACTGCGAAGTCTTTCAGCGTGCCTTGAGCAGCTGCTTGCAGCTGCTCTGAAACCCTGGAGCTGATCATCATCTGGGATGAAGCATTGGTGCAGTAAGTTTTTGTGGCCAGCCACTGGAATAAAGACCTTTTTGTGGACATTGGTAGGTAGATGTCCACAAGGGGCCATGACTGGGACACCAAATGGTGCTGGAAAAAGAGCAAACAGCTCAGGAGCACCTACATTAAAATGAGGGATAACAGGAAAAAATCTGGCAGGGGACATGTAACCTGCCATTTTTTGAGGATTTGGATAGGATTTTACATAACTACATGATCGCTCAACCCAGGAAGCTTGTGGAGTCTGCTGGCTGCTCTCTGTTTCCTCTTCCCCCAGCCTCTGCCCAAGGATGACCAGCAAGACTCATTGGAGAAGAAACACAAGGAGGACACTGAAGAGATCTTCCTGGAAAGCCAGGATCTCTTTGGGACTGAGGACCCTGATGACAGCCAGGTAGAAGGCAAGCCTGATTTCTGCTCTGCAGTAACCAATGATGATTCCCAGTCAGCAACCCAGTCCAGGACTGAGACAGATCTTATGGAGGAAACCTCAGCATGCAAGTCTTTTTAAACATTTAAAAGAATTGAATATTTAAGTTTTAATGAATAGTTACTGTGCTTTACTGCCATGTTTCATGGCTGCAGCCATGGTAGGCAGAGGAAAACTAGAAGTCCTTCCAAGTCCCAGGTCCCCGCTTCCCTCCCTTGGGTAGCCCATACTGTCCGTTTGGCCCCCTGGTATGCCTTTCCAAAATGGTGGCTATTCTGGCTAGGCAATCAGCCTCCATCTCAGGCTAAAGCCCTGACTACTGACTGTTTTCAGGCCCATGGCATGGAAGACACATGCCCAAATACCCGTTTCCCTTTCCTCTTCCTTCAGCTATCTTGCCCATGGAGCACTATCCACTCCCCCTTCCCTCCCCAGTCCCCATTCACCACCTCAAAATGGCAGTCACAATTAGGGTTGCTAAGTGTCTGTTTTTTGACCGGAATGCCCAGTTGAAAAGGGACCCTGGCAGCTCTGGTTAGCACTGCTGACTGGGCCAGTAAAATTCCAGTCAGCAGCACAGCAGGGCTAAGGCAGGCTCCCTGCCTGCTGTGGCTCTGCGCAGCTCCTGGAAACAGCAGCATGTTCACCCTCTGGCTCCTACATGTAAGGGCAGCCAGGGGGTTCTGCATGCTGCCTCTGCCCCAAGTGCTGGCTCTGCAGCTCTTATTGGCCAGGAACCATGGCCAATGGGAGCTGCGGGGGTGGTGCCTGCAGATGGGGATGTGCACAGAGCCACCTGGCTGCGCCTCCACATAGTAGCCAGAGGGGGACATGTCACTCCTTCCGGGAACTGCTTGAGGTAAGCGCAGCCCAGAGCCTGCACCCTGATACCCACCTGTGCCCCAACCCCCTGCCCCAGCCCTGATCCCTATCCTACCCTCCAAACCCCTCATTCTCAGCCCAGAGCATGCTTCTTCACCCCAAACCCTTCATCCCCACCCCCACCCCAGAGCTCACACCCCCAGCCATAGCCCTCACCCCCCCAATGCCTCAACCCTCTTCCCCAGCCCTGATCCCCCTCCCACCCTCCAAACTCCTCAGTCCCGGCCTCGAGCACCCTTCTGCACCCCAAACTCCTCATTCTCAGCCCTAGCCCAGAGTTTGCACCCCCAGCTGGAGCCCTCACACACACCCCAAGCCCCAGACCAGAGCCCTCTCTCACACTTTGAACCCATCAGTCCCATCCCAGAGCTCTGTCCTGCACACCAAATCCCTCATGCCTTGCCCCACAGCATAGCTTACACCACCAGCATGAGCCGTCACTCCCTCCTGCACCCCAACCCCTTAAGCTAGCCTGGTGAAAATGAGCAAGTGAATGTGGGTGAGGAGAGTGAGCGATAGAGGGAAGGGGACGATGGAATGAGTGAGGGGTGGGGCCTTGGAGAAGGGGCAGAGCAGGAGCAGGGCCTTAGAGGGAAAGGAGGTGGGGCAAGGGTGTTCAGTTTTGTGTGAGTGGAAAGTTGGCAACCCTAGTTACAACCTTTACTCCATCCCCCCTTCCACTGTAGATTTGAATGAAGAAACCATTCTTTTGTGTGAAATGCAATAGTTTATTGAGACTGTGATTACAGGCAGGGCCTGCTCCGAGGTTTTTGCCGCCTCAAGCAGAAAAAAAAAGCCGCAATCAGCTCTACTGCTGCCACTCCAGTCTTCTGTGGCAATTCGGCAGCTGGTCCTTCCCTCCGACAGGGAGTGAGGGACCAGCCACTGAATTGCCACCGAAGAGTTGAAAGTGCTGCCTCTCTCCGTTGGCCGCCCCAAGAACCTGCTTCCTGGACCAGTGCCTGGAGCCAGCCCTGATTACAGGAAAAGAAATTTGGTTCGTGTTCTCACTTCATGTGAGGTAGACGCATGGGCACTGCATGTCCATAAAGCTACAAAGAGTAAAGTTCCCCTTTAAATGCCCTGTAACATGCATTCTTGCAGGCTGGTAACAGTGAATGCTTCTGGTCATCATTTCAGAGCCATAGTTTTTTTCTGCAAGTGAGATAAAGCAAAAATCTAAGGCTGAGAAATTGATCAGGTTTTGTTTGGAGATTATGAGGAATAAGCTTCACAGTCTTCCCCACTGCTATAGCTTGCAACCCCCTTCCACTCCTCAACACTTTTGGCAGAGCTATTTTGGTGAATAACTTCACAGTGTATCTTGCTGGTCTACCCTTTGTCATTTTAAATAAGGTCATTCTCTGTCTCCTAATCCTCTACCTCATTTTAAGGTCATCCCAAATCAGGACAGCCTAAAAGGGATTACTATACAGTTTGCCTCCACATTCACCCCACTAAACCCTCTGACACCATGTAAGCACCTCCCAGGCACAGCAACACTGCAAAGCTAGACAACCTGGGCCTGAACATCTATGCTGCTATTTTAAGTCCTGCAACGTGAGCCCCACAAACCAGAGGCAGTTGATCTGGACTCTAAGACTTGCTGTCACAGGGATTTTTTTGGCTGAGTAGTCATACTCTAAGCAACTTCCCCAACAAAAGAGAGGAAGTTGGGTCAGAACAGGGAATTGAACCCTCTTTTGAGTCTTAACCTAGTGTCCTAACCACTGAACTATCCTGCCTTTTTAAGGCACCTAACCATTAACCAACAAGAGTGAATCTGACCTTAGGGGAACCCTTACATCACTGACTGCTTTTGTGATCCGTGCCTCTTTATAGCATGTTAGCTGAAATGAAAAATATCAGCCTATGCTAAAATAATAAAAAAACGTGCAATGGAACAAAAGGCAGCTCACCCTCAAGGTTTTAGAAACACATCAGAGATGATTTGTAAACCCAGCTGGTTTGGGAATTCATGACTAAATTGTGTTGTAGCTTTTTAAAAATATAATAAATCCAGAACAGAAAATAGATGAAGACACTGTCAGAAGGTTTTATAGATCCTTTCCCTGCCTTCAATCAGGTCTTTGCCAATAATTTATGCTATTGTGAATGCCATTGATATTATTAATAATACCATCCTCTTGAATAATGTGACTAATTCAGTTCCAGAACTTTTGAAGTCTTTAGCAATATACACTATACATCCTGAATGCCAGGGCACCTATTATTTTGGTATCTAAGTATCAGAATCCATTAAAAAATGTTACTTTTTTGTTTCCCAAAGTATGTGAGAGCTGTGGTTGATTTCTTTGTGTTTGGTTGATGTCAATTGCTTTAGGCACTGGTTCTCAAAAAGGCTTGTGTTCCACTATGACCTAAACACAGTCAGGCATGGGCTCATGTTGAGCACTCCTGGAAAAGAGTCCCATTGCTAAAGCATTGCCACATACCACATCCTGCCCCCCAGCACCTCAGCATCTAAACCTGGGCCTTTCCAGATGCTTTGTCCCAGTATAGTCACAGAATCATAGAAATGTAGGGCTGGACGTGTATGCAATAGGTCATAAAGTCCAGTCCCTTGCACTGAGGCAGGACTAAGTATTATCTACGCCATCCCTGATAGGTGTTTGTCTAGCTTGTTCTGAAAAACCTCCAATGACAGAGATTCCACAACCTCCCTATGTAATTTGTTCCAGTGCTTAACTACCCTGACAGTTAGGAAGTTTTTCCTAATTTCTAACCTAAATCTCCCTTGTTGCAATTTAAGCCCATTGCTTCTTGTCCTGTCCTCAGTGGATAAGGAGAACAATTTATCACCCTTCTCTTTATAACAATCTTTAATGTACTTGAAGACTGTTATCACGTCCCCCCTCAGTCTTCTCCAGACTAAACAAACCAATTTTTTTTCAATCTTTGCTCATAGGTCATATTTTCTATACATTTAATCATTTTTTTTTTGCTTTCCTCTGGACTTTCTCCAATTTATCACCATCTTTCCCAAAGTGTGGTGCCTAGCACTGGACACCGTACTCAAGCTGAGGCCTTAGCAGTGCTGAGCAGAGTGGAAGAATTACTTCTCATGTCTTGCTTACAACATGCCTGCTAATATATCCCAGAATAATGTTTGCTTTTTTTTTGCAATAGTATTACATTGTTGACTCATATTTAGTTTGTGATCTGCTATAACCCACAATTCTTCTTCGAGTGCTTGCTCATATCCATTCCAATTAGGTGTGTGCGCGCCGCGTGCACGTTCGTTGGAGACTTTTTACCCTAGCAACACTCGGTGGGCTGGCAGGTCGCCCCCTGGAGTGGCGCCAGTATGGCGCCTGATATATACCCCTGCCAGCCCATCCGCTCCTCAGTTCCTTCTTACCACCCATGTCGGTCGTTGGAACAGTGGAGCGTGGCTTAGCTGTTCTCCACCTCCCTAGTGATTCATTCGTTTGTATAGTATTGTGTATATAGTTCTTTTACTGTAGTTCTAGTCAGTATTTAAATTAATAGTTTTTATAGTTGTGTATATAGTTAAAGAGGATCAGGGGCTCACCCCTTCTCCTCCCCTGGTACCGGGGCCCATGCCCGGTTCACTATGTTTCAAGCCTTGCGTGGCCTATCATCGGCCGATGCCCACAGGAGATCCGCACGACTCCTGTTTAAAGTGCCTAGGCGAATCCCACCTTGCGAACAAGTGCCGCATCTGCAAGGTGTTCAAGCCCCGGACAAAGAGAGAACGGGACATTCGCCTGAAACAGCTTTTGATGGAGGCAGCTTTAACTCCTCCATCCTCGGCACCGACTCTGGCACCGAGACCAAGCGCCTCTTCTGCACCGGACCGCCCAGCACCGATAAAGGCTCCTCGTCCCCACCATTCACCGGCCCAACCCTCCAGCCGGCACCGCTCCCTCTCCCCGAGGAGCAAGAAGCACAAGGCTCCTGCGGCAACTACAGCTACGCCGCAGTCGGAGCGTATCTCCAAGACGGACCGCCCGGCACCATCAACTGTCGCGGCACCGCTTGTCTCCACACCGTCAATTCCAGCTTCACAGGAGCCATTGAGTCCGGTGCCTACCAGCTCCCCAGCACGCGCTGTGGTTGAGCTCATCGCGCCCTCCACGCCGGAGACCTCCGCGGCACGGGACCTAATCGCTCTAACAGAGCCCGAATTACCTCAACCCCCGGCACCGCCGGTGTGGGTTATTCAGTCGCTGGGCAAGCCCACCATGGTGTGACCACGTTCACCGGGCACCACTGAACACCATCGGTCCCGATCCAGATCCCGAGATCACTCTCTGCCTCGACATCGCTCAAGATCCCGGCGCCGCTTGCAGTCCCAGTACCGTTCTCCATGGAACCAGTCGTACTCGCGGCACCGCTCGAGATCCTGGTCGCCGTCATGGTACTCTTGGCACTGGTCCAGATCGCGGCACTGACGTACTTATCGCAGCCGATCCTGGCACGACAATATAAGGCACCGGTCGACCTCCCAGCACCGCGCTGGTAGCAGGTCCCGGTCCCGCTTCTGATACCTCCACGGTTCCCGGTACCGTTCGCCGGTACCGCGCAGAGATGAGCTCTATAGGCGCAGAGACCTGGCCCAATCAACTTCAGCTCCTCCGTGGCCATCGCGTCACCTGTCCACCTCCTCACACACGGACAGCGCCTCCTACGGGGGTTCAGTTGCGCAGGCCCACCCGGACCATGGACCACCTTAATGGTCCTTTTGGACATCTTGGGCCTATCACCAAGCCCAGGGTGAGCCAATGGGTCCAGCACGCTCCAGCCACTTGGAGCACCGTGCACCAGAGGCCACAGTCAGCCGACCTCCCCCCGCTGGTACGAAGGAAGACTCTGCACATCCACTTGAGCAGCATGATGTTCCGGAAACGGAGGTCCCCCAGGACGAGGCGTCAGTCCAGGACCCACTCATTCCTGGGTTGTCATCCTCCTCCTCCCCGGATGAGGCGGTAGCAGGCACATCATCATCGGGGCCCCCGCCAATTGATCTCCGAGCACATCAGGATCTTCTGCTGCATGTTGCCCAGAATATAAATCTTCCCGTAGAGGAAGTTCCTGAGGTTGAGGACCCAGTGGTTAGCATACTATCGGCGGAAGCACCGACCCGGATGGCCCTCCCCTTCATCAAATCGATCCAAGCCAGAGCAGACACCATCTGGCAGTCCCCAGCTTCCATCCCACCCACAGCCAGGGGAGTAGAACAAAAATACATGGTGCCGTCCAAGGGGTATGAGTACCTCTACGTGCACTCCGTCCCCTGCTCGTTGGTGGTACAATCAGTCAACGAACGGGAGCACCACGGCCAACAAGCTCCCGCGTCAAAATCTAAGGAGGCCAAGTGCATGGATTTGCTAGGCCGGAAAATCTACTCTGCTGGAGGCCTTCAGCTCCGGGTGGCGAACCAACAGGCTCTCTTAAGCCGATACAGCTACAACACCTGGGAAGCTGTCGGCAAGTTTACCGAGTTGGTTCCCCAGGACTCCCGTCAGGAGTTTACAGCTCTCCTAGAGGAGGGGAAGAGGGTCGCGAGAACCTGACTACAAGCTTCCTTAGATGCCACCGACTCGGCAGCCAGAACGGTCCCCTCTGGCATAGCTATGTGCCGCATATCTTGGTTGCAAGCGTCCGGCCTACCGCCTGAGCTACAATACACCATTCAAGACTTGCCATTCGACAGACAAGGTCTATTCTCGCAAAAGACAGACCCCAGACTACAGAGTCTGAAGGACAACCGGGTTATTATGCGTTCTCTGGGAATGCATACACCCCAGACTCAGAGACCATCCTTCCGCTCCCAACCTCAGCGCCCTTACACCCCGCCTCAGCCAAGACAGGATCTTGCCCAAAGACGAGGCTATACTACCCGCAGAAGTCAGTCTGGACCTCAAGGGGGCAACAATTCCGGTCCCACCAAACCACCACCGGGACCCAAAGCAAACTTTTGAGGGTGCGCCCGAGAGCAGTGTACCAATTCCCTCCCTGGATCCTCTTCACTTTTACAACCGCCTCTCCCCGTTCCTCTGGCGTAGTCCCAGCTGACCTCAGATCGTTGGGTCCTATGTACGGTGGAGCTTGGATACCGTCTTCAGTTTATTTCTCCCCCACCCCACTTCCCCTCCTCATCCCTCTTCAGGGACCCCTCTCACGAGCAACTTATCATTCAGGAGGTTTGCAAGCTCCTCTTGATCGGAGCTATAGAGCAGGTACCGGAGGAGTTAAGGGGCAAGGGGTTTTATTCCTGGTATTTCTTAATCCCCAAGTCAAAAGGGGGCCTCCGGCCCATCCTGGACCTGCGAGGACTGAACAAATTCATCAAAAAGTTCAAGTTCTGCATGGTATCCCTAGGAACCATCATTCCTTCCCTGGATCCCGGAGACTGGTACGCCGCTCTCGACATGAAGGACGCATATTTCCACATTGCAATTTATCCCCCGCACAGGAGGTATCTGCGCTTTGTGGTAAATCAGGGTCACTACCAGTTTACTGTCCTTCCCTTTGGTCTTTCCTCGGCCCCTCGGGTCTTCACGAAGTGTATGGCAGTCGTCACTGCTTCCCTGTGCCGTCGTCGAATACACGTCTTCCCTTACCTCGACGACTGGCTTATCCGAGGGACTTCGGAGGCACAGATGCTCAGCCATGTCGCCATCGTCAGGGAGCTGTTTGTGCATCTAGGCTTGATCATCAATTTGGACAAGTCCACCCTGGTGCCTACGCAGAGGATAGAATTTATCGGGGCAATGCTGGACTCCAATCTTGCAACGGCCAGTTTGCCCCTGCACCGGTTCCAAGCCATAGTCTCCCTTGTCGAAAGTCTTCAAAGCTTTCCAACCACTTCTGCTCGTACTTGCCCTGCTCTCCTGGGGCACATGGCTGCATGCACTTTCGTCACAAGGCATGCAAGACTGCGAATGCGCCCTCTGCAAACCTGGCTCGCGTTGGTCTATTGGCCGGGCAGGGACGCCATAGACACAATCCTGACAATTCTGCCGGATGTTCTAGGCTCCCTCAACTGGTGGAAGACATCATCCCAAGTGTGTGCAGGCCTGTCATTTCATCCTCCCCAGCCCTCCATGTCCCTAACAACGGACGCATACTCACTGGGCTGGGGTTCCCACCTAGGGCTCCTGCGCACCCAAGGCCTTTGGTCACCCCAGGAGCTGACGCTCCATATCAATGTGCGAGAGCTGAGAGCGGTCCGGCTGGCATGCCAAGCGTTTCAGCACCATCTATAGGGCTGTTGTGTTGCGGTGTTCACGGACAACACAACAGCCATGTATTACATCAACAAGCAGGGCGGGACCCGGTCCTCCCCTCTGTGTGAGGAAGTGATACGCCTGTGGGACTTCTGCATAGCCCACTCCATACATCTAGTGGCCTCCTTTCTCCCAGGGGTACGGAACACCCTCGCAGATCACCTGAGCAGGTCCTTCCTATCTCACGAATGGACCATCCGTCCGGACATTCTCCATTCGATTTTCCGGAGGTGGGGCTTTCCCCACATAGACCTATTTGCATCCAGAATGAACAGGAAATGCCAGGTGTTCTGCTCCCTACAGGGTCGCTCCCCGGGCTCCCTGTCGGATGCGTTCCTGATTCCATGGACGGGCCGCCTCTGTTACGCCTTTCCATTGTTCCCTCTTGTCCACCGAGTCCTGCTCAAGCTCCGAAGGGACAGAGCTCGCCTCATCCTGATCGCTCCGGCTTGGCCGAGGCAGCACTGGTACACCATGCTGCTAGACCTGTCCCTGGCAGACCCAATTCCCCTGCCACTCTGGCCGGACCTGATCACACAAGACTTTGGCAGGATGCACCATCCAGACCTGCGGTCCCTTCATCTGACTGCATGGCTCCTGTCTGGTTAAACCAGTCGGAGTTGCGCTGTTCCACCGCAGTTCAGCAGGTGTTGCTGGGGAGCAGGAAGCCCTCCACGTGCTTGACATACCTCACAAAATGGAAGCGCTTCTGCCACTGGTGTAACCAGCACGGCCATTCTCCGCATTCTGCATTTGTCCCCACTATCCTGGACTACGTGTGGTCTCTCAAACAGCAGGGGTTGGCGATCTCCTCTCTGTGAGTACATCTTGCGGCTATATCCACCTTCCATCCGGGGGAAGCTGGCAGTTCCGTTTTTTCCCACCCTATAGTTTCCAGATTCCTCAAGGGCTTGGAGCGACTATACCCACAGGTCAAATGGCCTACCCCTATCTGGGACCTGAACCTCGTCTTAACCAGGCTCATGATGCCCCCTTTCGAGCTTTTGGCCACATGCTCGCTGCTGTACCTGTCCTGGAAAACAGCTTTCCTAGTCGCTATCACCTCGGCTAGATGAGTCTTGGAGCTTCGTGCATTGACTGTAGATCCTCCATATACTGTGTTCCATAAGGACAAGGTAAAGCTGCGACCGCACCTGGCATTCCTCCCTAAGGTCGTCTCCGCCTTTCATGTTAACCAGGACATCTTCCTGCCAGTCTTTTGTTCAAAGCCGCATTCATTGCGACGAGAGCAACAGCTCCATGCTTTGGATGTCTGAAGGGCTCTCGCCTTCTACATCGAGAGGACCAAGCCCTTCCGGCACTCACCTCAGCTATTCGTGGCGGTGGCAGAACGTATGAAGGGCATGGCAATCTCCTCCCAGCGTATTGCATCTTGGGTTACATCATGTATTCGGGTTTGCTATGACTTGGCTCATGCTCAGGCGGGCCATCTCACTGCCCACTCTGCTCGGGCTCAAGCCTAATCTGCCGTGTTCTTGGCCCATGTTCCCATACAGGACATCTGCCGCGCGGCCACCTGGTTTTCCATCCATACGTTTGCATCGCACTGTGCATTGGTCCAACAGTCTAGAGATGATGCCGCCTTCGGCTCAGCGGTCTTACGTTACACAACGTCTCGCTCCAGCCCCACCGCCTAGGTAAGGCTTGGGAATCACCTAACTGGAATGGATATGAGCAAGCACTCGAAGAAGAAAAGTCGGTTACTCACCTTTGTAACTGTTGTTCTTCGAGATGTGTTGCTCATATCCATTCCACACCCACCCTCCTTCCCCATTGTCGGAGTAGCTGGCAAGAAGGAACTGAGGAGCGGATGGGCCGGCAGGGGTATATATCAGGCGCCATACCGGCGCCACTCCAGGGGGCGACCTGCCGGCCCACCAAGTGTTGCTAGGGTAAAAAGTCTCCGATCAACGTGAACGCGGCGCATACACACCTAATTGGAATGGATATGAGCAACACATCTCAAAGAACAACAGTTACAAAGGTGAGTAACCGTTTTATCCTTTTCTGCAGTATTCCTTCCTAGGCAGTCATTTCCTGTTTTGTATTTGTGTAAAATGATTGTTCCTTCCTAAGTGTAGTACTTTGCATTTCTCCGTATTGACTTTTATCCTATTTATTTCAGACCATTTCTCCAGTTTGATAAGATCATCTTGAATTCTAATCCCATTCTCCAAAGAGCTTGCAATCCCTCTCAGGGTGTTATCATCACAAACTCTGTGCCTCTCTATGCCATTATCCAAATCATTCGTTAAGATATCGACCAGAACTGGACTCAGGATGGATCCTTGCAGGACTCCACTCGATATACTCTTCCAGCTTGACTTTGACCCATTGATAGCTATTCTTTGAGTACAGTTTTTCAATCAGTTGTGCACCCGCCTTTTAGTAGGTTCATCTAAGCTATATTTCCCTAGTTTGCTCCTGAGACGGTTATGTGAGACAGTAGCAAAAGCCTTACTAAAGATATATCACATTTGTTGCTTCTCCCCAATCCACAAGGCTTGTTACCCTGTCAAAGAAGAATACTGGGTTGGTTTGAATTAATTTTTTTTTGACAAATTCATGTTGACTAGTACTTATCACCGTATCATCTTCTAGGTGCTTACAAATTATTTGATTATTTGTTCCATTATCTTTCCAGCTACTGAAGTTGAGATGACTAGTCTATAATTCCTTGAGTTACGTTTATTCCCCTTTTTATAGATAGGTACTCTATTTGCCCTTTTCCAGTCCTGTGGGATTTCTCCTGTCCTGTCCTGAAGGATAATTGCTAATGGCTCAGGTCTTTTCAGCCAATTCCTTAAGTATCTACAGTGTATTTCCATCAGGCCCTATTGACTTGAAAACAGTTAACTTGTTGACTATGTCTACACTAGAGCGCTTACAGCTGTACTGATGCAGCTGCGCTGCTGTAAGTTCATTCATACAGCCACTCTATGCTAACAGGAGAGAGCTCTCCCTTCGACATAATTAAACCACTTCCAATTAGTGGTGGTAGCTATGTCAGCAGGAGAAGCTCTCCCATCAATATAACGCTGTCCACATCAGTCCTTATTTTGGTGTAACTTATGTTGTTTGAGGTGTGTGTTTTTCACACCCCTGAGCGACATAAGTTACACCGACATAAGTGGTAGTGTAGACATAACCTAAGTCATTCTTAACTTGCTGTTTCCCTATTTTAGACTCAGATCCTACCCCATTTATGCTGATGGTCACTATGTTAGTTATCTGATCACTGCTCACCTTTTTAGTGAAAACTGAAACAAAAAAAGTATATAACACTTTGACCATTGCTGCATTTTCTGTTGTTGTATTTCCCTCTTCATTGAGTAATGGGCCTTCTCTGTCTTTAGTCTTCCTCTTGCTTCTAACGTATTTGTAAAATGTTCTCTAGTTACCCTTTATGTCCCTAGCTATCGGACTTTGGCCTTTCTAGTTTTGTTCCTATATATTTGTGTTGTGTGTTTTTTATATTCATCCTTCATAATTTGACTTAGTTTCCACTTTTTGTATGCCTCTTTTTTGAGTTTCAGGTTGTTGAAGATCTCCTGGTTAAGCCAGCATGGTCTCTTGCCATATTTCCTATCATTCCAACACATTGGGATAGTTTGTACTTGTGCCTTTAGCAATGTCTCTTTAAAAAACGGCCAACTCTCCTGAATTCTCTTTTCTCCTTACACTTGCTTCCTGTGGAATCTTACCTACCAGTTCTCTGAGTTTGCTTCAGTCAGTATTCTTGAAATGCCTGGTTTTTATTTTGCTGCTTTCCCTCCTACTATTCTTTAGAATCATTAACTGTACCATTTCATGGTCACTTTCACCCAAGCGGCCTTCTCCTTTCAATTTCTCAACCAGTTCCTCCCTATTTGTCAGAATCAAATCTAGAACAAGCTGTCTCCTAGTTGCTTTCTCCACCTTCTGTGATAAAAAGTTGTTTCCAATGCATTCCAAGACCTTGTTGGATAATGTCTGGATAGTTGAAGTCTCCCCACCCCCAAGTCATGTGCTTTGGATAATTTTGTTAGTTGTTTAAAAAAAGCTTCATCCATCTCTCTTTCCTGGGTCAGTGGTCTATATTAGTTTCACACCACGACATCTCCCTTGTTTTTTACCCCTTTCTATCCATACCAGAGACTTCCAACAGGTCTGCCTCTTGCAGCTTTCTTGGCAGTTAAGGCTGTCTCCACAGCAGCTGCATCCTAAAACTGCTAAGGATTTAAGGACAGGGCTTTAAATTCTGTTCTGAAGTTGATGTGATCCACTTTTATTGCTTTTATGCATGCTGTACCATCTGCAGCCTCTGTCATGGTTTCACTCTGCCTGATCTAGTGAGATTTGCAGTAACGTAACCTTGAGGTGATGAAAGAATGGATCCCAATGGCTACATCCATGCCTGAGAAGAGGGGGCGCCATTTCCTGTAAAAGATATAACAAAGCAATGTACGGCTAATGTGTCAATCCGCATGGCCATGAACTAAGCATGGATGAGTCCAGCACAATCTCTATGCTTTGAACCACCTGCTTGAACAAACTGCTGTTCATTCAGCTGCTGAATTGTACCAGGTAGCAAACATTTTAGTGATGGTGTTGCTAGAGAACATCACTCACATACTGACGTTCACATATTGATGCCACATGACTGACTCCATGGCATCTCAGGGCCTCTATCTCCCTGAGTGTTCTCATGGAAGAGTCAGAATAGCTCTCACTGAATTTGGTGAATTCCTTTCTCCCTTAATTTTTCTCTCTGTCAGGCTGCCTTTTTCCTATGTGTTCTCTCTTCACCTTTCCTCTGGTCCTTTCTTTGACTTACCATAACTTTCTAGGACGGAGATTAAGCCCAGCGCTCCCTCACGGTTGGCACCAATGACATGATTTATTCTTACCAGTCACTGGTAATTATTAATTAGGCTTTATTATTACTATTATTTGTATTAATGTTGAGTGCCAATGCCCCTATTGTGCTAGGCACTATCCAAACACATAATAAGAGGTAGTTCCAGCCCACAAAGAGTTTGTAGTTTAAAGAGACAAGACAGACCAATGGCGGGAGGTGCAACAGAGGTTCAGAGAAGTGAAGTGACTACCTAACCTAAGGTCAGACAGCAAGTTAGTGGAAGAGCTAGGAACATGTCACTTTTCTGTTATCTTTGGGATCTGGAGCTGATAAAAAGGGATTCTCTGTACTAATTTAAAAAAATGATTTGAAGTAAACCACTTGTTTTTAAAATCAGTCCAATCACCTTGAATTCCTTATCCCAGTCAGTCACATCTGTTTTTCTCTTCCCATCTGTTAGAAGTGCTAATTATGGATACTGTGAACCAACAGTAACAATGACCTTAAACCCCAGAGCAGTCATGGTTGCATGATGACTACAAATTAAGTAGCAAATCAAGGACAATTATCTAGACCAGTACATTACAAGTTGCCTTTCTGCATTCTATGAATCACAAATATTCTCTGTTAAAGAATTTTTTTCCTGAAAAATTCTTCATAATCTTGAATGTTTTCGTGAATAATTTACTCTTTCAAAGTACAGCACTTTGGCATGGCCTCTAAAACAATTCCTGAACACACTCCAATTCATAACGTGTTGAAATTCCTCTCTCAATTAACATAGGTTTTCCCCCCACTTATTTTTTTAGCCTACTAGGTGCTATAACAGCACAAGAAAATGCTCTTTTTTTCACCCTATTTACTAAGGAAATTAGAATTTAAATATAAATCACCTTTCCTCAAAATCCTTTTTTCCAAATTCATCAAAATAGAGCAAAAGAGTATTGTCACTGAAACTTTTAGATAGTTTATGAATACAGTACATCTGATAGCTAAATAGTTGTTAATCAGTACTGGAATATCCTCAAACTGTCAAAGATTCAATACTTAAAAGGGAACATTAATATCTCTGAAATGTTGCTGGATTAAAACTCATTAAGCCACATTAGGTTGAGAAAATACCACATCAGAAACCTTTGAGGATTTTTGTTTTGTTTTGGTGGGATGTGGGGCGTTCTAGGGCTTTACCTCTTTAATCAATGAGTGTTGTATTGCCTGCTTCTCCACAGGCCCAGTCCAAACTAGTGAAGTCAACTGAAAGGCTTTTTGTGAAGTCAGTTGAATTTGGATCAGACTCAATACACAGAAAGCTTACTCAGCTAATTAGTTGCAAAATAGTGAGATGATGAATGTTGCAGAATACATCACATATATGGGGAGTAAGTGTCTCCCTGTGATTTATAAACACACCTATAATATTCCCACAGCCAGATGAATGTGTCTTGGCATCTAGGAGCTGCAAAGTTAGGACTAGGAATTACTGTCACTGAGTAGGGTTTTCCTTGCTTGTGGCAGTGTGAGAGAAACTAGCAAACCAAAGCTTGCTAGGAATCCAGGCCTCCATGCTCTGGGCCCCTGGCTTCTTTCTGAAGCATAAGCAGCCATCAGTGCTGGTTCCTCCCTTGGCCTCTCTGGCATATTTCCTGGGCATTGACTCTCCGTTTGCTACCCTTTCTTGGAAATGGGACTTCTCAGTCCACCTGAAGACCACCCCTGTTCCTTCAAGGTACCCTAGTTAAACACATGCCTCTCCCAGAACTTCACCCCTGGTTACACTATAACTGTTTCAGGGCACACAGTAGTTGTGAAGCAGGCACAGTATAACACCTTTATGCTCTTTTATATTTAATCATGCACAGGAGAGTACAGATCATGTCCCTGCCTCAGTTTCCTTATCATTCTGGGGTATTCTTTGGGCTGGGGTTTGAGTCCCTCGCATTGTCCAGAGTCATTGGGGCCGTCTGGCCTAGGAAAGTGAACAGATACCCCCTTTCTCATTAAGCTGTCACATGCTTGGTGACTTCTCCCTGGAACCCCTTATCCAGTTTCTGTGACCCTGCTATTTCCTTCTCCATGCTTCCTCTTCCTGTCTGGTCCTGTTCATCTGTGTTTCTTTAAACTCCACCTGTTCTCTTTTGTTCTCATACCAGTAAGTTTCCACTCCTCCAACCTTCCCCCCGCCCTCCTCAAGCGGAATAATCTAAACTGTTTTTTTCTAACGGTACAGCTGCTTTTTAAAAATAAGCTCTGTGAGGGCTAAGTACCGTTATTAATCTTAAGTATTTCCCTTTGTATCAGCTTGTCTCCTTGTACATGTTACAGGCCCTGTCAGCAATGGTGGATCCACATATGTATAGGCACTCATAATAGAGCAGTATTTCATAATACAACTTCACAATATCAAATAGAATTCATGAGTTGTACAGATATAGCCCCATTCATCACAAGTAGTAAACCTGATCTAATGTGCAAGATCTCTCTCTCCTCTCAGTCTCTTCCCCCTTCTCTCTCTCTCTCTCTATTTTTGTTTGAAAAAATGGAGTGCCAAATAGAGGGAGTGTGCACAATTATTAATGCTTTGGAATGTGACAGATACCTGATTCAGAATTGATTTGAACACAGTTCCAGTCTCCTTGATACTTTAAGTTTCTCAAATATTGGCCCTCAAAAAAAGAATTCATAATGAATTAAGTAGATTTAGGTAACTTAATGCAATTTATCTAAAAAATAAATGAAACCTTTTAAAATACAACATCATTAAATATAAACAAAGTAAATATTTACAGTTATTAAAATAAACCAAAAGCTTTCTCCTAAATTCCTTGTGTACTCAAACTTGTAGTGAAATCAGTGTGAGTATTTGGTTCACCGAGAATGCAGGATCTGGATTTTGAAATATGGCTACTGACTTGATACAAAGAAGGAAAGAGCTATTTATGAGACATGTAATAAACAGAAGTCATCACCATTGGTGATCCCTTGATTCAAGGATAATTTCTCCCATGGATTTACATATGGCATCTGAGATGACTGAGGAGTCTAATCCTGGAACCACAGATCTGCCTGCAGTAGTAGTATTTCAAAATCTTCTAAAATAGTTTTCCATATATCTTTTCTGGTGTGTGGGAGTGTAGTGGGGCGGCTGCCCCAGTCCTTGAGAGTGTGGGCTGTGGCAGGCCAGTGGGCCTAGGGCATAGAAAGACTGCTGATCACCCCTGCCCCTGAAGGGGGTGTGGATGGACTAAGGGGCACTGCCGGAGGGCAGTGGTTAAGAAGAGGACGCCACGCACTGGGAAGTGAAGCGGGCTCAAATGCCAACCAAGGGTGAGACAATGGGTGTGACACCACCAGGAGAGGGCGCTCCACTGGACTGAGCTAATTTCTGGAGACAACCAGTAGGGGGCACTGTGTGGTGAGTCCCAGCCTTGTCACAGAGAGGGCAGGGCTGGTTTGCTGGCAAACACGCAGATGTTTCCTGGTGGCATAGGTGCTGGGACAATTTTTATAGAGGTGGTGCTGAAAGTCATTGAACAAAACTGTAAACAATATACAATAGAAACCACTCTGCTGCACCCCCCATGACCCCTAGATCTATGCCTGGCGGGTCAGCTGCCTACTGAAAGAAAGTTCTGTCTTTTTCCTTTCTTCTCCCTCTCTTTTCAACTTTGAAGGCAAGACACTTCTCCTCCAAGCAAGCCACCGCCTGATGGAGGATATGGCGCCATTGAGGTCGGTTGGTGGCTTGCTCCTCCCAGCTTGTGATGTCCACAAATAACCCACAGTATGTGTCAAGTGACCTATGTGTGCAAAAACAAAATAGGCATGGAGTACATGCATACCTTATGCATTCATATTTACATTAACATAATACAACTTCTGAAAAGTTATTCTAGGAATAAATTTCTGTCCCATCTGGGAGTATATTCAGCTGGCTTCCAGTCAAGTATTCCCTGCCCTCTAAAATTGTTTGCAATATATTGTTTCTGGTGGGGGGCAGGGCTGGTTCCACTGTGGCCAGACATGCAGCTGAACCTGACCAGGGACTTCTTGAAATACTAGTGTGGTGGTTGCTGTCCGTCCAGTTATGCCACATAGTATAGAGAATGAATTGTTTTGTGCTGAGAGTTCTGGAGTGATAACTTAAGCCCAACTGGATAATCAGAATATCTTTGTATCTCTTGTGGCCATCACACAAATGGTAAGTCCTACCCTCTTCCTGTATAACAGAAAAGCTCTATTCACTGTTTCTCTTTCACCACAGTCACTACTTGAACTGCTCCTAGTCAGTCATTCTCCAATTCATTCTTTACCCTATCCCTGAGTGACATTGGGAGGGGTTTGCACAAACAGTCATTCCCAACATATGAAAAGGAGGGTTAGAATCATAGAATCATAGAATATCAGGGTTGGAAGGGACCTCAGGAGATCATCTAGTCCAACCCCCTGCTCAAAGCAGGACCAATTCCCAAATAAATCATCCCAGCCAGAGCTTTGTCAAGCCTGACCTTAAAAACCACTAAGGAAGGAGATTCCACCGCCTCCCTAGGTAACCCATTCCAGTACTTCATCACTCTCTGAGTGAAAAAGTTTTTTCCTAATATCCAACCTAAACCTCCCCCACTGCAACTTGAGACCATTACTCCTTGTTCTGTCATCAGGTATCACTGAGAACAGTCTAGATCTATCCTCTTTGGAACACCCTTTCAGGTAGTTGAAAGCAGCTATCAAATCCCCCCTCATTCTTCTCTTCTGCAGACTAAAGAATCCCAGTTCCCTCAGCATCTCCTCATAAGTCATGTGCTCCAGCCTCCTAATCATTTTTCTTGCCTTCCACTGGACTCTCTCCAATTTTTCCACATCTTTCTTGTAGTGTGGGGCCCAAAACTGGACACAGTACTGCAGATGAGGCCTTACCAGTGTCGAATAGAGGGGAATGATCACATCCCTCGATCTGCTGGCAATGCCCCTACTTATACAGCCCAAGATGCCGTTTGCCTTCTTGGCAACAATGGCACACTGTTGACTCATATCCAGCTTCTCGTCCACTGTAACCCATAGGTCCTTTTCTGCAGAACTGCTTCCTAGCCATTCGGTCCCTAGTCTGTAACAGTGAATGGGATTCTTCCATCCTAAGTACAGGACTCTGCACTTGTCCTTGTTGAACCTCATCAGGTTTCTTTTGGTCCAGTCCTCTAATTTGTCTAGGTCTCTATGTATACTATCCCTACCCTCCAGCGTTATCTACCACTCCTCCCAGTTTAGTGTCATCTGCAAACTTGCTGAGAGTGCAATCCACACCATCCTCCAGATCATTAATGAAGATATTGAACAAAACTGGCCCCAGGACCGACCCTTGGGGCACTCCACTTGAAACCAGCTGCCAACTAGACATGGAGCTGTTGATCACTACCTGCTGAGCCTGACAATCTAGCCAGCTTTCTATCCACCTTATAGTCCATTCATCCAGCCCATACTTCTTTAACTTGCTGGTAAGAATACTGTGGGAGACCGTATCAAAAGCTTTGCTAAAGTCAAGGAATAACACATTCACTGCTTTCCCCTCATCCACAGAGCCAGTTGTCTCGTCATAGAAGGCAATTAGATTAGTCAGGCATGACTTGCCCTTGGTGAATCCAAGCACTTTCCTCTCTCCTAAGTGCTTCAGAATTGATTCCTTGAGGACCTACTCCATGATTTTTCAAGGGTCTGAGGTGAGGCTGACTGGCCTGTAGTTCCCTGGATCCTCCTCCTTCCCTTTTTTAAAGATGGGCACTACAGTAGCCTTTTTCCAGTTATCTGGGACCTCCCCCATTCGCCATGAGTTTTCACAGATAATGACCAATGGCTCTGCAGTCACATCCGCCAACTCCTTTAGCACCCTTGGATGCAGCGCATCCGGCCCCATGGACTTGTGCTCATCCAGTTTTCTAAATAGCCCCAAACCACTTCTTTCTCCACAGAGGGCTAGTCACCTTCTCCCCATACTGTGCTGCCCAGTGCAGCAGTCTGGAAGCTAACCTTGTTTGTGAAAACAGAGACACAAAAATCATTGAGTACATTAGCTTTTTCCACATCCTCTGTCACTAGGTTGCCTCCCTCATTCAGTAAGGGGCCAACACTTTCCTTGACTTTCTTCTTGTTGCTAGCATACCTGAAGAAACCCTTCTTGTTACTCTTAACATCTCTTGCTAGCTGCAACTCCAAGTGTGATTTGGCCTTCCTGATTTTACTCCTGCATGCCTGAGCGATATTTTTATACTCCTCGCTGGTCATTTGTCCAATCTTCCACTTCTTGTAAGCTTCTTTTTTGCATTTAAGATCAGCAAGGATTTCACTGTTAAGCCAAGCTAGTCGCCTGCCGTATTTCCTATTCTTCCTACACATTGGGATGTTTTTTTCTTGCAACCTCAATAAGGATTCTTTAAAATACAGCCAGCTCTCCTGGACTTCTTTCCCCCTCATGATATTTTCCCAGGGTATCTTGCCAATCAGCTCCCTGAGGGAGTCAAAGTCTGCTTTTCTGAAATCCAGGGTCCGTATTCTGCCGCTCTCCTTGTGTCAGGATCCTGAACTTGACCATCTCATGGTTACTGCCTCCCAGGTTCCCATCCACTTTTGCTTCCCCTATCAGAGCACATCAACAGATCAGGGTGTCCACACTGGCGCTGTGGCGCTCCAGCAGGCGTGCATCAAATGTCATTCCACTTGCTGAGGTTGAGTACCAGGAGCGCTCTAGCCATGGAGTCAGAGTGCTCTATGTGCCTTGTGTCATAAACAGATAGCTAAGGGTTAATGTCTCTTTCACCTGGAAAGGGGTAACAAACAACACCTGACCAGAGGACCAACCAGGAAACAAGACTTTTTCAAATCTGAGTGGAGGGAAGTTTTGGGTGTGAGTCCTTTGTTCTTGGTCTGTTCTCTGTCTCGGCTCTGAGAGTGACCACAGAAATCTCCAGGCTTTCTAATCTTCTGTTTCCAAGTTGTAAGTACAAGGATAGTAAGACAATAGGTTTATATTGTTTTTTTTTGTATTTACATGTGTGTAGTTGCTGGAGTGTATTCTTTTTGGATAAGGCTGTTTATTCATTTTTCTTTTAAGCAATTGACCCTGTATATTATCATCTTGATACAGAGACCCTTTTATGTCCTTTTTCATTCTTTTTATATAAAGCTTTCTTTTTAAGACCTGTTTGAGTGTTTTTCACTGGTTAAGGTTAAGAAACGAAGGGAGGGGGAAAATCTCTTTGTGTTAGATTTGCTAAGCCTGACTTTGCATACCCTCTGGGTGAGGGGGGAGAGAGGTTAGATCTCTCGGTGCTTGTGTTTCAAGGACTTGAAACAGGGAGGGTGGAATCCCTTTGTTTAGATTCACGGAGCTTGCTTCTGTATATCTGTCCAGGAACCCAGGGAGGGAACACCTGGAGGGGAGGAGGGGGAAGGGAAATGGTTTATTCCCCTTTGTTGTGAGACTCAAGGAATCTGAGTCTTGGGGTCCCCCAGGGAAGGTTTTGGGGAGACCACAGTGAGCTAGGCATTGTATAATTCCTGGCTAGTGGCAGCAATTACCAGGTCCAAGCTGGTAACTAAGCTTGGAGGTTTTCATGCTAACACTCATATTTTGGACGCTAAGGTCCAGATCTGGGAAGAAATGTTATGACACCTTGCCAGTGTGGACATGTCATGAGTTAGAGCGCACTGGGCTGCTTTAATGCTCTCCAACTCGCATGTGTAGCCCTGCCCTAAGACAGCCCTTGGGGGTGGGTGGGTGGGGTGTGTGTGAGATGTTTGACCTTTATCCTGAACTTGAGCCTTGTTTTGGGGATTGTGTATATATATATATATATGCATGCTCTACCCTTCTACCTTCAACAGGGCCAGTTAAGGCAATCCGGAGCACTATGTACACCACGATGCTCTGTCCCTGCAGGCCTGCTTGCATGCTGGAATAAATTTTAGCTCCATAGGATGAGTCCCACAAGCTTGCCTCACTTGATACAGGCTCTGAGACTCTGCTGTGGGTTTTTTATTCCATTGTAGACATCCTTTAACAAAACCAAATATCTAGTCAACGTATTAAACTTAGCATAGCACAGAGAACCTGGGGGAAGAGTAGAGTAATGGGGACATTACCGTGTGTGGACGTGAGGGTGACAATCCTACCCAAGTCTTCTAAAATAACCATTCACCAGTGGGTCAGATTCTCGGCTATATCTGTCTCAGTTCAACATGTCAGACAGGGTTGAGATGCAGAATATAAAGTTAGCTTAGGGCTTAAAATCCACTGCAACTGAATAGGAGATAAGGAATACACTGAGTTTTCAGCAGAGGGAGCCATTGGCACAATGTATAAACACTGAAATGGGAAATCCACACAGACTATTTGTTTTTTTCAGTAGTGTGCCATAATCAAGTGCTATTCCCAGTGTGGTCTCTTAGCCACCCACTACTTCTTCCACCCTCTCTTGCTGGGTGGTGTTATGTAAAGCCTCCACTCAATCTACTAGTATGCAATTGTAAGATTTGTAACTTTTCATTCATTGCTAGTATGATCATTAAGTTCTGTAACCTTTTGCAAACTTTTTGTAACTTTAGTTATTGTTAGCATAGCCTTTTAAGTTTTGTAATTTTTGCAAACTTTGTAACCTTTTCAGTTACCACTTGTATAAACCTCCAAGCTTTGCAGTATTCCATCACGCAATCAGAGAGAGTATGAACAAAGGAGTGTATGTGGGACTGGGCAGAAAAGAACTGCAAGGAGAATAGAGCCAGGAGCCAGGTGTCTGATGTAATCTGCCTTGAGAAGGCAATCATGGGGTGCTGTAAAGAGAAGAAGAACTTGGTATGCATGAAAGGAATGAGGGCTGGAAATGATTCTCGGTGACGGACACAGAAGGGAAACTCACTGTACATGACAGGAGCTGCCCAGTTCCATAAAAGGAAGAAGGCATGCACACAATCCCGCTGCTTCTTGACCAGCTTGCTGGTCCAGATCTGTGATGGCAGGCAGACACCAGATCTACTATGCTTCGGCTTCCCGGCTTCCTCTCCACCTGTATGAGTGTGTGGGTGCGTGAGGGTATGAATGCGATGAATGTGTGTGTGCGTGAATAAGCCCCATCCCTTTTCTGTTTGATCCAACAGCGGCATTTAATAAAAACAATGTAATTGTAACCTTGAGTTGGTTACTAGGGAAACTGAGGTAACAGATGTGTCTCTGTGTGTTTGAGCTGCATTATTCTTGCACAGAAATACACAAAAGTGAAAGACAAATATTTAAAAAGCAAGCAATGCTTTTTTTTAAGAAAAACTCTAGATCCTTTCCAGAGTGCTTGTGAGTGTGATCATTAATCAGTGTTCATACTGAACAACATCAAAACAATGACAATAATATCTTGATAGTACCCCTTGTAACCACCTACACTAATTTCCATATGTTGTACTGCAGTTGTGAGGAAAAAAGAAAAGGTGATAGTTTTCGTGTTCATTAAATGTTTGTGAAAATATAACATAATAAATACATCTATTAAAGATGAAAGCATTGAATCCTTGTGAATTTTTAATCTAAAAAATACTGAACTTTATTTTAATATCTCATTCCACCACTAAATATTAAACTCCTCTCTGGTAAATTGTAATTGTATGAAAGTGAATGTAAAATGGCACCTTCTTACTCAACAAATCTGCTCCCAGGATGTATGCAGAATCAATTCTGCTTACTTTAGCAATCAAAATAGATTCTCACTGCTTTTTATTCCTGTCATAATCACAATACCAATATAACAAAGGTCCCATTTCAGTTAGGGAATCTTAGCAAAATATTCCCTCTGAGATCATTGGTTCAAATGCTAACTCCTTCAGCCTTCACGTAGAGTGCTTCAGGGCTCCTGCAGCTCATTCAAACACCATGTCACATAAACCTACTCTGAGCTGTTATGGTTAGTGTAACAATGGGTTTGGCTAAAATGCCTAGTGTGGTTACTGTCTAAATGAAAGAGAGAACTTAAATTCTTGTTTATGTATTAACAGAATTGAGTGCTAAGGGCTTGACCCTGGACCACTGAAGTCAAGGGGAATTTTTTCCATTGAATTTGGTGGGAACAGAATCAAGGCTTTAATTGCAATTATGGCACCAGGAAAATACATCCAAGCAGAGCTATGGTCTTTACTGGCATCAGAGGGCAGAATTTGGAGATAATAGGTTTACACAGATAAAAATTAGGCAATTTGTCCTGCAGAAATTAAGTATTGATGATGCAAGAGAAGGAAAGAACCAGCTATTATTTTCAGCTTCCTGGTTGAGTTGCAGGGCTGACAGTTGGGATAAAATATATTTGACCTTTTAAACTCAACAAATGTGCTAAGGCAATTGAGAGACAATCACAGATTTCCAGTGTAAAGTTCTATGGGTAATCTTGGTTCTCGCCCAAACATCAAGAGATATGGGGTGACCCCTGTAGCATAGTTCTTTGTGGCGTTGTAGGCGTGCACCAGAAATGCAACATGTTGGCTTCAGGTTGCCTTATGCTCTGGCCGCAAAGTCCCTAACATATCTAATAGGGTTCGGTTGAACCTCTCTGGCTGAGGGTCACGTTGCGGGTGATAAGGCGTTGTCCTCGACTTTTTAATTCCTGCTATCCTCAGCACCTCCTTCAGAAGGTGACTCTCAAAGTCTCACCCCTGATCCGAGTGTATCCAGGCTGGGAATCCATAAACTGAGAAATATTTTTCCCACAGTACTCGAGCGACAGTGGTGGCCCTCTGATCACGTGTGGGATACGCTTGCGCATATCGTGTATAATGGTCAGTCACCACTAGAATGTTCCCAAAATTCCTCTTGTCCACTTCTAAAGATAAGAAATCAATGCAAACCAGCTCCAGAGGTTTGTTGCTGGTGATGTTCTTCAGATATGCAGCCCTCGTGGGCAGAGTTTTCCTTTGAACACATCGCGTGCAGGTCTCACATTTCCTGCGAACATCTTCAGCCATCCGGGGCCAATAGAATCTACTGCGGATAAGTTCCAGGGTCCTCTCCATCCCTAAATGTCCAAAGTCATCATGCAGGGCCCTCATGGCCAGGGCTCTGTACTCTTTCGGCAGCACTAGTTGATTCCGTTGCTTTTGTAGAGGGTCTTTGATCGTGCGATGTAGCACTCCCTGAATCAGTTTTAGTTTGGTCCATTCTCTCAATAGTAGTTTGCCTTCTAGGGTAGGTGTGACAACCGTAGCTGGGCCTCACCCCTCCCTTTTGGCAAGTAGTGTATCACGAATGTCAATATCTTGCAGCTGGGCTTCCTGCCAGTCAGCCGCATTGAGCATGGGCAAGGGAGATTGGTCCAAAGCAATATAGTTCACTGAAGCAGAAGGCACGCATTCAGGGGGTAGGCCCAAAGTTTCAGCAACATATCCATGAAGGCTCTCATGGGCCTCCAGCTCTCGGCGACTTACACTGCAAATAACTCTCACTCCATCCGTGGGTATCACAGCAAGTCCTGGTGCCTGTGGATGCCTGGACAATACATCTGCATCTACATTGCTTCTCCCTGATCGGTATTGAATGCTGAAGTCATAGCTAGCCAAAGCAGCCACCCATCTTTGCCCTGTAGCATCCAGTTTAGCACTTGTTAACACATAAGTCAGTGGGTTGTTATCTGTCCACACCTGGAACTGAGCCCCATACAAGTAGTCTCAAAATTTCTCAGTGATGGCCCATTTCAAGGCCAAGAACTCCAGCTTGTGGGTGAGATAGTGGGTTTCACTATCAGACAGTCCCCGGCTGGCAAAGGCTACAGGTTTACGCTTGCCTTCCACCTCCTGGTACAGTACTGCCCCCAGACCCTCCAAACTGGCATCAATATGCAGGATAAATGGCTTGCTTGGGTCAGCAAAGACTAGGACTGGGGCATGAGTTAGGCAAGTAATGATTTCTCGAAAAGCCCTTTCACATTTCTCATCCCACCGTGGCCCAAAGGGTTTGAAGGGGCCATAGTGTCTGCACGGAAGGACCTTTATTCTTGGTCTTAGATTTGTTCTTACTGGACTGATATCCCCTGGTAAGATCATTGAGGGGTTTTACAATTGTAGCATAGTTTTTCACAAATCTGCCACTAAACCCAAGGAGGGTCTTGAGTTCTCTGTAGTTGCTTGGACGTGGCCATGTAGTGAGTGCTTCTATTTTATCAGGATCAGTACTCACACCCTCTTGGGACACGATGTGATCCACATACTTCATCGAGGTCCTGCAGAACTGGCATTTGTCAGTTGAAAGCTTCAAACCATAATCCTCCAACCTATCAAGCACTTTAAGAAGTCTTTCTTCATGCTCCTCCAAAGTTCTTCCAAACACAATCAGGTCATCCGAATAAACTAACACCTGCAGTAAATTCATGTCTCCCACAACTTTCTCCATAAGACGTTGAAATGTGGCAGGTGCTCCAGAAATCCCTTGGGGCATACGTTCAAACTGATAAAACCCTAATGGGCAGATGAAGGCTGTCTTCTCCTTATCTTCTTCACCCAGAGGGATCTGGTAGTATCCACTCCGAAGATCCAACACAGAGAACCACTGGCTTCCCAGCAAACAGTCTAAGGCATCTTGGACTCGAGGCATTGTGTACTGGTCAACCACGGTACGGCGGTTTAGGGTGCAGTAGTCAATACACATCTGAATTTTCCCATTCTTTTTACGGACCACCACAATGGGTGAGGCGTATGAGCTGCGGGACTCTGTAATGATGCCATTTGCAGCCAGCTCTTGAAGATGTTGTCGCACATCTTCCATCTCGGAGAGAGCAAGCCTCCTAGATCTCTCTCTGAAAGGTCGAGAGTCATGTAGTCTGATGTTGTGCTCTACTCCTTTTGCACATCCCACATCCCACTCATGCAATGAGAACACCTTGGATCTTTCACAAAGTTTCCTCCTCAGGCGATCTTTCCACTCCTCAGACAATGGTGAATCTCCAAAGTCAAACTTTGCTGGGTCTATTGTCGGCATTTGAGTCTCACACTGGGGTTTTACAATTGATTCAGGCTCGAAGAGGTCTGCTATCTTTTGTCCTGCCTCACAACAACATTTCTACTTGTTTCATTAGCAATCAGTATAGTCACCTTTTCCTGGGCTTCAGCCGGTAGGGTTATGACCCCACTGGGGACCAGCACTCCTTCCAGGAGCTCTCCTTCAACCGGCTGCTCTATCATTGCTAATGCCCCTTTATTGCCTTTCAGTCTGGTACTCATGACAAGTACCTCTTGCTCCGTCCTTGCAGGCACTACTAAGGGGGTTGTACCCATGTACTTCAGTGCCCCAATTGGTAGCTCAGATGTCTCCTTCTTGGGGCTCTCAATCTTCCTATAGGCTTCAGCACAAAGCGTATGGATCATCAGGGTACTCAGGTACTCATCCCAGCCCGTCATCTGCAGTAATCCGCAAGCACCTTGAAGAGACTGGAGTTGGTTCCTATCAGCACAGACACATCAGAGGTCCCTTTTGGGTCAGGGCATATTAAGGCAGCTGTGTCTACCTCTTGCTTTACCCCAGCAACCTCCTCTGGGAATTCCAGATGCACTATGACATACCCTTGATAGGGGTATTCATCCATGCTGAGGCCACACAGACCAATGCCAGTCAGTGGCTGTATAGGCAGGTGCCTAAGCATCTGTTGGTAGAATGATTGAAATATAATAGTCACTTGAGATCCAGTGTCAAGCACGGCTTTACACTCCGCCCCTTCAATCCTCACCATGACCTCTGTTCGAGGCCCTATCAGTCCTGCAGGGATCCCAGCTGGACGGTCTCTTCTGGGGGAATCTTCAAATCCTGTAGGCCTAGATGATCTCCGTCCCCAGACCTCCTGGTAGCTACTGGATCTCTCCCAACTGATCCTCAGCTTTTCATACACTAAGGAGGGGTTCTCTTCCTTATGGCAGTTAGCAGCACTGTGCCCATCCTGACCACACCGGTAGTAAAAGAATTGTCCTTTCCCCCTTCACTGAGGTGGGACGGTGGCTCTAGATACTGACTTCTCCCTCGTCACAGTCTGAGGCTCCTTATTCCTGGAAATCTTAGCTTGGTCAATGATGCTTTGCAGCTCAGCTATCCGTTCCGTCAGGACCTGCATTTGTTGGGCAAGTTCCTCTGTGGTGCTCACCATCACTACACTGGCCATTGGCAGTGGTGTTGTGCTGGCTGGTTCCAATGTTTGGGCTTCCCAACACTCCCTGGCCGCCTGCCTTTCTTCCTCTTCCCTGACCTCCTTTATCAGATGGGAGTAACTTGGGGAATGTTCCTGCCGTTCTCTTAGTCGGAGATGAAGTAGGATTGGGTTCTGATACTGAGTCCCTCTTACAACCTGAGCCAGTCTGGTCTGATCCATCTGCTCAGCAGTCACTGCTCCCCTCATAACAGCTCTCTGAAGCAGTCTCTTCAGCCTCTGTATATAGGCTGAAATTTTCTCACCCCTTTGCTGTCGGGAATTAAGGAATTTACAGTAACTGTCCTCAGGGCCCTCTACACTCCCAAAGGTATTATCAAGGGCCTCTAGGCAGTCCTTCACACTGATCCCAGGGTCAATGAGCTTTAGGGTGTGAATTACGTCTAATGCTGGGCCACTAAGGCTCTCTATTAGACATCTTCGCTTTTCTACATCGGGTACGGCCCACTCCCGCAGCATTTCAGTGGTATGCTCCAACCAGGGTTCAAACTCCTCTTCCCCAGCAAATAACCTTAATTTACGACAAGAGTTTGACGTAGCATAGGCCAACACAATCTTTTCCAATATATGCCCCAGTGCTTTTGCCCAATCATAGGCTGCATCTGCTGCCCCTGAGCTAGAGGCTGCAGGACTAGGGCTCAACAAACCCGACATATTAGCCATTATACAAACAGTAATTTCCTCAAAATATAAACACAATTATTTCCCAATACAGTGGGACACTCAACAGGTGCTTGCCAGGGATCCCGGACGAGCCCCCAAAAATGTAACCCTTCTGCCCCTCTGAGTTGGCAGCAACAAGGGCCGGGTTCAGTATCCAGGGGTTCCGTTTCAATAACACAATGCATAACCGGCTCGAGCCCCCACCCAGTGACCTGGGACACTTACATACCACACCCTCCTGGGCGCCTCTAGGAGGCAATACTTCACCTCTCGCAAGCACGGAGTCTGAGTGTAGCAAAATCCTTGTAATACAGGAAGGAAACAATGCGGCATCCAATTGGAGAAACACCACAAACAGGATTATAACACAAACCATAAACAAAACCCACCTCCAAGTACATTTGGCAATGTCCTTTCTCCTTTAGGGTCTTAAGTCCAATTACCCCAAAGTCCAACAACCCAAAAGTCTCTGGTCAGTGCCACCCCAGAATTCAAGAGTTTATCTGCCGAGTTTTACCCCCCTCCAGCCTGGGTGGAAAGGGTGGGGGGAAAGTCCACACAGGGTGTTAAGGGGCACCTTACGTGGGCCAGGGCCAACTGCTCCACCTCTCTGTGAAGTTCTGCTGCAGCCTTCACCACGACCCGCTCCACCACACCAGCTGTGCCGCTCCTCCAGCTGTCCCTGCAAACCATTTCACTCTGCTCACTGTTCCATGGGCTGCTCCAACCACCTCTGCTCCAACATGCTGCAAAGCGCTCCGCTCTGCCAGCCGCTTAACAATAGGTCTTCAGGCTCCCCCACAGGTTAACACAGCACTCAGTGATCTCATCTCATCTCAGCTCAGCTCAGCCCAGTCCCTTCAGTGATTTCAGCTCTTAGTAGGGGAGCCCTGGTGTTGGTGCACCATTAGCTCAACGTGAATTCAGCTCAGCAATCTTTAGATGGACTCCTAATGGAATCAAAATTAGCTCTATTCTTTAACAGTGGAGAGAGAAGGATGTGCAATTGGTGTTCCAGGCCCTCACAAAGGGCCCATACCATCAAGTACATAGGCCAATCCCCAACCTCTCTCCCTTCATGGGGTTTTGGAACCCATGTCCCATGTTTAGCAAGTACCACCCAACTGAGGTTGAGTCATCTCTATCACAAAGCAGTCCCACAGCTCCCCATTCACACAATCAGGGTGACAAACTTTTTTTTTCCTCCTGCCCCAATAACAAAGAAATTGGGGATCCCAGAGCTGTTAAAATAACCATCCCAGTCTGCTGTGGGCTTATGCTAAGCGGGGGGTGGATGCCAATGCAAATCTTTCTCCATTCCTTGAAATTCTTGGAATTCTTTCCACATTCCCTACAGTTCACCACCAGATGTCAGGGTAGTGCTCATCCTGACTCTGCTTACACCAGTATATTTATCAAAGTTCCTTTTTAAAGAAGGTTGGCATTTTAATATACTTTCATATTTACATTATATTACAAATATAGTGCATGAGAGAGAGATACACGAACATTTGCAATGCTGTTATGATTTTAAAAAATACAAGAACTGTTCTATCAAAATTTTGCTTTAGGGCACACTCAAGCATTCCTTGCACAGGCAAACTCTCACTGACTTCAAAATCCTTTCTCAGTTCAACTTTAAACTTTTAGATGCAAGAGGCCAAAGCATCTTTGCTTCTTTTGTCTACCTATTGCTAGAAAAAAAATTGAACTAAAAATGGACCACAAAAACTTTTAAGTCTCTTGTTAAATGGTCTGCCGATTGATAGGTGGTTGTTTAAGGTATCGTAGGGCATGTAAAACTGACTTAAGTAAACAACTCCAAAGATGAATGGGTCCTCCTCACAGCTCATTACTGCATGTTTCTCTGAAAAGGAAGCAAAATGAAGCAAGGCAGAAGGCAGGTAGGATTAATCATGACCAGTCCAACTGAGGAAGAGGATCCAGAAGCCCTGTCTGAACTCATTTCAGATGACAGTCTTGAGAAATATGATAGGCTATCTACTAGCAGATAGCCTGACAATCGATCACTGTGGGCCTTAAAGAAAACCAAAGTGGCTATAAACTTTGTGCTAGAAACATACAAAGAAGAGTGTTTCTCTGCCCAGATATATCATGTCAATCAAATATAAAAAGATACAGCATATTTTTTTTCCATTCAAGATTTATTCTCTTTCTTCTCTGTAGCTGACTGCCTTCCTGAGTCTTGATGGAAGTTAGAAGTACTGGACCAAAGCAACTGCTTAACTCCAAGGGGCATAATGGAGTGAAGATTAAATGTTGCAGATTTTTCTTTGTTGTTTGGCAGCACTTACAACTGCAGTTCAGCTGCAGAGGGGGCACATTTTACAGCAGCTGGCCAACAGAAGTTCATGGGGAATTTGAAATAAACTGTTCACTGCACAGGAAAAAAACCTCTCTTCCTGCAGTTGACAATTATTTGGGGTATCAGAGCTATGAACTCAGTGCAGGGAGTTTGCAGCCAGAAGGCATAATTTCAGCTTCCCAGGAAGCATATTTTTGGTGGAACAGCAGTTGATGTCTATCATTAGTTGGCATGAACGTTTAGTATGCAAAGTGAGTTTGTTCACAGCTGAATAGCACAAATTATACAATGTCTGCTGCAGAGTGTGTATTAGAGTGAGTCCCTCTGAAAAGCACCAAGGGTCCAATGCTGCTAAATGCTGAACTCTTCCTTGCAAGGTGCTGAATATGACTTCAGTGGGATCTGAAGGATCTCCTTATACTACCTAATTTAGGCTGCAGCTTCGGATATGCTTACATACAAACCTGTGACTGGCCCATGCCAGCTGCCTCAGGCTCACAGGGCTCAGGTTATGGGGCTTGTGATGGGGGTGAATTAGGCCAATTAACCTATAGGCTGCACCTGGAGGAAAGCCAGTGAGTGCTAAGGCCTAATCTATGGATGAAGTCCAGGTGGGGGAGGAGATAAGCTGGGTTTGTAAAGCCAGGAAGCTGGCAAAAGAGGATGGATATAGGCTGTAGTCACTCCCTAGGAGTATGTTTGAGCTGATGGGGTTCAGTAGTTTGCAGTTACTCCCTGTGAGGAGGGAGTTTGAATAGTACATCTGGAGAGGGAGCAGGATAACTAACTATAGGAATGAGTCCAGGAAAGGAACAGTTGCTAGGTACAGAGTCCCTAGACTGGAACCTGGAGTAGTGGGTGGGCTTGGCTCCCTTACCAACTCCTGGAGAAATGCCAGAGAAGACTGCCTGAGACCAATTGTGTGGAAGAACTTTTCTATGCCAGAAGAGGGATATGTGCTGAGTCACCTGGCTGAAGAACAGAGTCATGAAGAGGATGTACTGGTTCCTGGAGCAAGAGAAGGGCCACAGACAGTGAAAGAGACAGAGTGTGGTGGAGTACCCCTACCAGCAGAGGGATCAGCTGCACAGAGCTCATCCCCAAACCCCCCAGGAGGGGGTGCTATCTGTGGTGAGTAGAGTGCCCTGTCATAGGGCTGTTTAACTGCAGTGTAGATGTTTGGGTTCAGGCTGCAGCCCAGGCTCTAGGACCCTGCAAAGTGGGAGGGTCCCAGAGCTTGGGCTGCAGCCTGAACATCTACACTGCAATTAAACAGTGCCTGAGTTAGCTGACATGGGCCAGCCATGTGTGTCTAATCACAGTACCTTCCATTAGTATCTGCTATACAGCGCTAAGATATGCTAACAGCACCTCATGATCAACTGATAACTTCTGAAATAGCTGAAGTTTAAAAATAAACCTTCCCATGAATACAGCTATTTATTTTTCAAAACTGAAAGCAAGTCAGCTGTTCAGCTTTATAGCTACTCTGTGCCATGAGTGTGTTTACAGCCACAACCTTTTCCTGTTTAAAGGAGTACAAATTGATTTTAAATTAGCAGGCCTGGCCTAGGAGTGGGGCACTTTAAGGTTGCTCTTCTTGCACCACTTCCTCCCACCTCTGGATTGTCTAATGCTCACAGTCTGTGGTGAGATGTGCAGAGGGTCAGCTCACCACTTAGCAGTGTCCTCTTTCTCAGGACAGCACCTGTGGTTTGGTATTTAGCTAAGTCACTTCCCCATATCTCCCCTCATGGGGAAATCCACAAACTGAGCCTATGGGGGGGGCACCATCTCAGGGTGTATCTGCAGCAGGTCCTCCCTTCCTTACAGAAGGACCTTTGGGTAGCTGTCCTTTGGTCCTTCTTTCCTGCTCTGTCCCCAAATGGGCTGTTCTGCTCCTTTTAACTCCTCCTCCAGCCGCTACATCTTTTGCAGGTGTGGCAGGTCATGGCTGGCTGAGTCCAGAGCAGTTTTTTAACCAGTCATTGCCTACTGCAGGGGTTTGTATACCCCATTGCAGCAAGTCACTTACTTCTCAGTGAAGAGGTGGTGAAGTCTTCCCAAAAGTGGGGGCCTGCCCCCTCTACTGCCCCAGGCCCTGCCTTCTCTTCCATCTGAGGCCCCACCTCTGGCCAAGCTAGAGCAGGCCAGGAGCTGCAGACCCTCCATCTTCCCAGGGTCAAGGAGCCAGGAGCAGCCCTGCGGACCCCCACAGCTGCCCATGTGTCTCTTACCTCAACCTGACTCCAGCTGGGAGAGCCACAGCCCAGCCATGATAAGAGCTGCACAGGCAGCTGCGGGGACCTGGTGTGGGAGGCCTGCAGTTGGGATGTGGGTTGCTCTCACCCACCCACCCTGTGCAGGTGGAGAGTCCACAGTGTGGTGCCCCACAGCTGCCTGGGCTCGAGCTGCCGACCTGGTCGGGGAAGTGGGGTCTCAGGAGGGAGAGGAGGGGTGAGGCCCCTTGGCAAAAGGTGAATGTGCCAAACCCATCCACTTTCAAAAAGTGAGAGGACTCTGCCTCAGTGCCTGTGTCCACCTACTGTGCTCATCACCATGGTATATGAGTGCCTTGCAAGAAAAAAAAGGAAGAAGTTCATCCTTTGCCATGTGTATTTTCTCATAGCTGCCCTGTGCCCAGCTGTGTTAGCTCTTGTGGGGGTGGTTTTGCTGTTGTTAATCACTGAAGGAAAGCTAGGATATAAAGATGATTCTTGTTCTGAATAGCAAAGCTTATGATCATCCTGCTCTCAGGAAGGAAGTTCCACAGCCATAGGCAGTTGCTGCAAAGCTTTGTGCTTGGCCATCATTAGTCATACTTTATGTGGCTAGCTCCATTGCTGAGGAGCAGAGTTGTTGAGGGTTGGTCCTGACCTGCTATAAACTAAGGATAATACTTTCTCTCTATATATGGTTTTATAAGGTTTCCCAGCACTGTGATATGAGTGCCTGCCTAATGGGTGTTAGAAAACTCTATAAATATTTGCAAGTACTGATTGAGCTTCATAGGAAAGGCACTGCATATTAATATCATGGGATTTTCAAAAGCCAATGTTGTCTTCAGAGTCCGTGTTAACTTCAATGGGAGAAGTTAGGTTAATGGTAAATGCTTTTTAAACCCCTACTTGCAATATATTGTATCACTGCAAACCTCACTGAGCATCAATTATATGTTGCTGGTATTTTAACAAAGGCACTCACAAAAATATTACCTGTCCTCTTCTGATAAGCCCTGTGACCAGCAGGACATGTGCTGTAGTCAGGGGTATGAGGGACTTTGTTTCTGGAAAGTACACTGACAATATATATATTCAGCCTGAAATGTAGGGGGCTGTAATGGGGCATGCTCTGTCCCCACCCTCTCATGCACAGAAACTTCTTAGACTCTCCAGTGAGTGGTACCCCCATGTTGTTAATTTACATTCCCATCATCAGCACCGATACAGTCTTATGCAGCTAAGTATTCACAATGGTTTCTTGCCTTTTCCCATAGGGCTACAGAAATCTCCCTCCCTTAAGATCTCAGAGCATATTGAACTCAACTAACCCAACCCTCTCTCCTTCACTGCCTTCGTATGTGTATTTATAGCCCTCAGCTGATAGCTAATTGATTCATTCACCCCCAGACTGATCAGCTAATTAGCTGCATATTTCCCTATCAGCCTTCTCTAGGGGAACTAATTGATGCCTAAGTGAGCAGAAGGTTGGCTTACTAATTAGCCTCCAGCACTCTGTCACAGGGGCTAAAGAATTATATGGGATCCAAGGATACTCCCATTATGTAATTTCAAAGGCAAAATATTTGCTCTTCAGTAGTATCATTTGAATCCAGGGTTAAGTCCTTTCCAGCAGAGATGATTTAATATAATGCAGTGATAGAGTCAGCTTCTTGGAGGCAGGGAAAACATACCCACCTTCCTGTCACAGAGTAGACTGGACCTTCTAAGCCCTGGTCTACACTATGAGTTTAGGTCAAAATTAGCAGCGTTAGATCGATTTTAACCCTGCACCTGTCCACATGACAAAGCCATTTTTGTCAACTTAAAGGGCTCTTAAAATCGATTTCTGTACTCCTCCCTGACAAGGGAATTAGCATTGAAATCAACATCGCTGGGTCAAATTTGGGGTAGTGTGGCTGCAATTCGACAGTATTGGCCTCCAGGAGCTATCCCAGAGTGCTCCATTGTGACTGCTCTGGACAGCACTTTGAACTCAGATGCACTAGCCAGGTACACGGGAAAAGCCCCAGGAACTTTTGAATTTCATTTCCTGTTTGGCCAGCGTGGCAACTCAGTAGCACTCAGCAGCACAGGTGACCGTGTAATCCCCCCAGAATGTTTCTACACTCAGCCTATCATCTCCATCCCTGAGGTTATCGCAGAGTAGAAGGCAAAAAAAAAAAGCACTCGCAATGACATGTTTTCTGAGCTCATGAAGTCCTCCCGCACTGAGAGGGCACAGCGTAATGCATAGAGACATTCAGTGGCAGAGGCCAGGAAAGAATTGCTGTGTTTGCTTAACGGCAAAAGTATCATGCTTCGCTAGCGATCCTGCTGAGCCAGATTGCTGTGTCACATGCGCTCCATGCTGTGTCAGCCTTGGGTGGGGGCATGACCACTTTGTGAGCAGGAAGGCCATAGATATAAATATTGCATTAGGTAGCTTCTGTAGTGAGAGAAGACATTCCTGTGCATTTGGCAAAGTCTGGCAAAAAAAAATAAAGCCCTGTAGTGTAGTGGTTATCACGTTCACTTAACATGTCCCTGGTTCGAAACTGGGCGGAAACAGGTCACTGTTCCTTTTTCTGACTCCTCTCCTGCATTTTTAGTCTTAGAACAAACCACGCTGTGAAATTTTACTTTGAATTATATCAATTATGACTTAAATAACATGGAAGCTTTCTCTAAGTTATAGTCCCGAGTTCCTTACCCTTTCAGCTGCTCTGATAAATTAACATTTTTGTTAGGGAGGGGGGGGAATTTTCATGAAAGCATTTAGTCCCTATAAAAGGCATCCAGGACTCTGAAATAATCTTAACATGGCCCATAGAGTGCAATCTTTCGTTCTGTATTTGTCATTCCAAAAGTTGAACTGCTCCTTACTACTGTCCAGGCTTCATGAGCCATGGGAGCATGGGTCAGGCTGGGGTAGGTGCAACCGTGTGGTGCTGCCAGCTGGGAGAGCAGCCTGAGGCAGAAGCCTCCGGCTCTCATGATATTCCAGGCAGGACTGAATCGCCATAAGATGAAACTTGAAGAGAATGACCAGGAGTCACTCCCATTCGGTGCTCTAAGAGGAGGATAGCCATGTCTGTCCAGGCATCCCTGATCGACTTCACCGAGGTCTGCCAGCTGAGCAGGGCAAAGTGGGACCCTGGCTGGCAGGAGCCGGTGGATGGAGCCCTAGACTGGCAGTGGACTGAGCCACTCAGCCCGCTGCTGGTCTGGGGCTCTGTCCACCGGCCCGGCTCAGCCCACTGCCTGCCTGGGGTTCCGATCATCCAGGGAGGCAGAGGGCTGAGCAGGTCTGGTGGACGGGACCCCGGAAAAATGCGTGAAACGATTGTCTGCCGTTGCTTTCAAAGAAGGAGGGAGGGAGGGGAGCCTGACGACATGTACCCAAAACCACCCACGACAAAGTTTTTGCCCCATCAGGCATTGGGAGCTTAACCCAGAATTCCAATGGGCAGCAGAGACTGCGGGGACTGTGGGACAACTACCCACAGTGCAGCACTCTGTAAGTCGATGCTAGCCGTGGTAGTGAGGATGCACTCTGCTGACTTAATGTGCTTAGTGTGGACATATACAATGGACTGTATAAAAAGTCGACTTCTATAAAATGGACTTAATTTCATACTGTAAACATATACTCTAAGAGAGAATTGCTCTAGCTCATCTGTACTTCATTAGCTGCTTTGATGGGTCCTCAAGGGAACAGGTGTTTCTTATCAAAAGCCAGAGGGGAAAAGAAACAAGGAGAAGCTGTGGCTGAGAGGAGATGGGCAGGATTCCCAATCACCTGAAAATACTTTTGTGACTCAACCACCTTTCAGCTCACCTGTTCCTTGGATAACACACAAGGAGAGATGCCGACTATATTGGTCTTTTATCAATGAAAGAATTGATCCTCAATAGTGTTGCAAAACATCAGATAACCAGGCTCAATCATCTTAACCAAAAATAGAGCAGCATAATACAGAAAACCTTATACTTTGCAAATCTGGAGAACAGGCTTATAGCGATTACATCGTTACTCTGTTCCAAATCATGAGCTCAATTTTTCTCATTTATATTCATCTTGTTCACAACAGATAAACAGTTCTGTAGAACTTACACAGTTTTATTTAGGTTTTGTATGTAGCATTTTAGATGTTAGTAGACCATAGCATAAAAGTAGCATTAGACCGTAGTGACATTTCCACTAACTGTATATAACACACAGTTCATATATGGCAAACCTTAACAGAGCACACCTCTTGCTTCTGACAGATTTTGTATGTACAAAGTTTACAACAATTTGACGGCTAGTAAAGTTCCACAATAAACTACAAGGTGTTCTGGGAATACACTTTATTGTTATACAACTTAGCCTATGTACAAAGCATTCTGGAAAGAAAAACTCTGCAGATGACCTTTTGACTGAAAATGGAAAAAGTAGCTTATATTCCATAAAGCCTTTAGAACAAGGCTATGCCTGTATGTTTGGGGAGGGTATTTCCAACTACAGACTGACCATGCTGCGCTAAAGCGGCTTCATACCACCAAGAAAAATAACAAACTTCTTTGTTGGAGTTTAGCTCTCCAAGATTTTGATTTTGAAATACAACACATTTCAGAAGCTTCTAACCAAGTGGCTGATGCACTCTCCCGTAAAAATTTCCCAAAATCAACTGGTTCAAATCGTCCTTGAAATGTGAAAAATATTGTTAGTTTTTACATAATCAGTAGTATATGTAAAGGTGCATGTGTTTTATTAATCTGTTTTTTCCTAAAGTTTTAGGAAGAAATCACAGCCAGTGTGGTCCAGCACTGTCTATGATTTGGGGTGTGTAAGGGTGACAGGTAAGGGTTAATTCCTCTTTTACCTCTTAAGGGTTAAGAAGCTCACATAACCTAGCTGACACCTGACCAGAAGGACCAATAAGAAGATAAGATACTTTCAAAGAGGGAGGAGGGAAAAAGTCTTTTGTCTGTTCTGGGTGTGCTTTTGCTGGAGTCAGAGATCCAAAAAACAAACATCTAACCCTTGTTTAAATTAGTGAGTATTTAGATAAGAATATGGTAGATTTCTTTATTTTTCTTTTCGTCATTTCTTTTGCAAACATAGAGGGAGAATCAAATTGGGTTTTTGTGTAACTTTAAGGTTTTGCCCAGAGGGAAATCCTCTGTGTTTTGAATTTGTTGTCTGGGAGATCATCTTGCTTTCTAATCTTAGAGGTATTCCTTTCCCCCTTTTTCTTTAATTAAAAGTCTTCTTTTAAGAACCTGATTGATTTTTTCCTTGTTTTAAGATCCAAGGATTTTGGATCTGGGCTCACCAGGAATTGGTGGGGGGAATATTCTTGAGTCTACCCAGGAAAAAGGATATAGAGACTTAGGGGAGGGAAATTAGTCATATCCTGGCTGGAAATGTGGGATAAGGACTGGGGAAACTTGGGGGAAGGCAGAGTTCCCAAATGGCTCTCCCTCAAATGTTTTTTTTTAAAACATTTGGTGGTGGCAGTGACTGTTTTGCCTAAGCTGGTAAAAATAAACCTAGGGGTTATTCATTCAGGTCCCCACATCTGTACCCTAAAGTTCATAGTGGGGGTGGGGGGAGAAACACCTTGACACTACCTTTTGAGGTTGCAGAATTCTTTTCTCTTTGGATGCTGACTGTTTGAATAGAAGGTGCAGAATTGGTTCTGAGTAGGCAAAACAATGTTAGTGCTTTTGAGTTTTACTACTTTTAGGGGAAGTGTGACACAATTGATGCAACAGTTTGCAACTCACGGAAAGTGAAGTCAAAAGTAAAATTAAAATATATGCATACATTTCATGCTCTGGCTTTTTGAGCTGGCTTTTTGTTGTTTTACAAATACAATGAAAAGGAAAGATATAGTTTTGAAAGGCTTTTACAATCTCAGCATGTGTTTAAAACTTCCTGAAATAACCCCAGAGGCAAGGACTGGGAACTATCCTTGGCAACAGCATGTCTGTGCTAACTAAAATAAGTACATGGGTCAATGAGCTGAGACAAAGTCTGAAATAGCTAAAGTAATGGTAGGGAACACCCAGGGAACCATTAGGAATTAGATTAAACTAGCTAGAGACATAAAAGGTAACAAGAAAATATTCTACAAATACATGAGAAAAGAGGAAGACCAAGGATAGGGTAGGCTTATTATTGAATGGGTGTGTGGGGGAGCGGGATGCGGAGGGAGAAGTGACAAATGACTTTTTTGTTTCAGCTTTCACCAAAAAGGTTAGTAGCGATTAGAATCTAACCTAGTGAACTCTTGTGAAAATGAGGTAGAATCTGAGGCTAAAATAGGAAGAGAACAAATTAAAAATTACTGAGACGGGTTAGATGTCTTCAAGTCACCAGGGCCTGATGAAATACATCTTAGAATACTCAAGGAGCAGGGGCCACAGGTTTGTATAACTTTTGGTGGTGCCCAGAACAAGTCCAAGTCCTGCCCCTCACACCTGCCTTGTAAGCCTATATATATATATATATATAAAGATTTTGGGGTGTGGGAGGGGCTCAGGCAAAGGGTTGGGATGCAGGGGGGTGGGGCTGGGGATGAGGGGTTCATGATGCAGGAGGGGGTCAGGACTGGGGCAGAGGGTTGGGGTGTGAGGGTGAAAGCTCTGGCTGGTGGTGCAGCCTCTGGGGTGGGGCAGGGCTGGGGATGAGGAGTTTGGGGTGCAGGCAGGCTGCCCCAGGGCTAGGGCCAAAGAGGATGACCCCCCCCCCAGCCCTCTCCCTTACAGCAGCAGTGAGCTCTGGGAGAGGGTACCCTCCTCCTCCCTGAATGCACACTCACCTTGCACCACTGTCCCTGCACATGCTCCTAGGGTCTCTCTCAGGTACAGGAAGCCCCCTCACCTCCTCGTGGTGAGTGCTAGGGACGGGCTGCCATCACATGTGTGCCTCCTCCCCTGCTGCTGCCCCTAACTGTAGCCTCTCTGGGGGTCAGAGATGGGACTGCCCTTGCACAGCGTGGGGCAGAAGTGGTGACTGGGGAGCCCTGTGATGGTGGAGGGTCTCACCAGAAAAGGGAAGGGCCGAGGCGGAAGGGCAGGTTCAGCCTGCTCTGGCACTAGTGGATGGAGAGCACTACGACCCTGCGGCAGCAGTTGATGCCAGTAGCCAGCAGAGCCAGAAGGATGCTCTGGGGACACTCAGGGGAGGTGCACAGGGGTGGCAGGCAGGGCCAGGGGAGAAACCCAGCCCCCAGAGATTGGTGGAGCTGGGCCCCTGGGCCCTGAATATTGCTGGAGCCTGGGCACCACGGGCCCATATAACTTGCCGCCCCTGTCAAGGAGATGATTGAGGAGATCTGAACCATTCGTGATCTCTTCAAAAACTCATGGAAGATGGGAGAGATTCCAAAGAAATGGAACAGGGCAAATCTAGTGCCAATCAATAAAAAACGGGAATAAGGACAACCCAGGGAATTACAGACCAGCTCAACTTCAGTACCCTGAAAGATAATGGAGCAAAAAATTAAGCAATCACTTTGCAAACAACTAGAATGTAATAAGGTGTAAGCAAGAGTCAGCATGGATTTGTCAAGAGGTTTGTTTGACACAATTTAATAGCTTTCTTTCCCCAGGATGGGGGGGAAGTGGTAGATGTGGAATATTTTGACTTTAGTAAGGCTTTTGATATCTTGCATGACCTTCTCATGAAGAAACTAGGGAAATGCAGCCTAGATGGAGTTACTGTAAGGTGAGTGCATAACTGATTGGAAAAGCATTCCTAGAGAGTACTTATCAGTGGTTCACAGCCAAGCGGGAAGGGAATATCAAGTGGGGTCCCACAGGATCAGTTCTGGGTCCAGTTCTGTTCAATATCTTAAATGATTTAGATAATGACAGAGAGAGCACAGTTATAAAGTTTGCAGATAATACGAAGCTGGGAGTAGTTGCAAGTGCTTTGGAGGATCAGATTAAAGTTCAAAATGATCTGGAGAAATGGTTTGAAGTTAATAGGATGAAATTTAGTAAGGACAAATGCAAAGTACTCCACTTAAGAAGGAATGAGCAGCACCACCCAGAGGATTATGGGAGCCTGGGGTCTTTGGCAGTGTATCTATTGGGTGTCTGGGAAGTGGGCGGGTGAAGCCCGCCCACCGCTAAAGGATCCCCCCCAGCCTAAGGGGAGGACCCACAGGACCACAGAACCCACTGAGTTCGGGGGACAACTAATAGAAGAACAGGGACAGGAGTGAGGTCAAAGGGTCATAAGAAGGGAGCCTGACGGGGACACTGAGCAGAGAACCCCGGACAGCGCCCACTGCTCCTCGAAGGCGTCAAGGGAGCCAGTGGACGCCGCCCAGAGGAACTCCGCCCGGATGCGTGAACGGACCATGGATCGGAAACAAGCCCCACAGTCGCCGGGGTCTCCATCGGCCAACCTCCTCTCTCTGGTCGCGTGGATGGCCTTTTTTGCCAGGGCAAGGAGGAAGTTGACCAGGAGGTCCCGGGACTTCGTGGGGCCACGAATAGGGAGTGCGTACAGAAGGAGGTGAGGGGAAAAGTGCAACCAGAAATGTAAGAGGATGGCAATGAGGAGCCGGTGTAGGGGCTGCAACCTGGTGCACTCTAAGTAAACGTGCGCCAGGGTCTCCCTCACGCCCCAGAAGGGGCAGGTGTCCGGGATCTTTGGCAGTGTAGCAGGGTGGTCACCTGCGCCTGCCTGGGAAGGGTTAAAGCCAACTCTGCAGAGGGCTGGGGCTGTGGAAGGAAAGAGCTGGGTTGATTGGGGGAAGCAGCTGCAGCTGGCTCACACCCCAATCAGAGCCCAGCTGGTCCTATAAAAAGGCCAGGGAAGCCAGGAGCAAGCAGCCTCCCTCTGCCTGTAGAGGGAGCAGGGCCTGGCTGTAGGGAGTTGGAGAGAGGGTATCTGAGTGGAGCAGGGCTGGGGAAAGGCAGAGGAGCTGGGGAGCTCCAGCCTGGAAAGCCCCAGGCTGTGGCCTAGCAGAAGGTAAACAGGTACTGGGTGTTCCAGGGGGCACCCAAGGGGTAGGCCAAGGCAGCAGGTCTAAACCCAACCTTGCCAGTGATGAGTAGGCTGATACTGCAGTCTGCCCCAGGGCGTGGGGGCTAGACAATGACTGGCAGTAGCCATATACTGAGGCAAGGTGAGGATAGTGGGTGGGGGTTTCCTGAGGCGGGGAGACCCAAAGAGAAAGGGGTTACTGCCAGGTGGCAGCACCTCAGGTAAAAGGGTCCAGAGAGGGACACAGGGGCCAGAGGACAGGTGGATCACTGGCCTGCAGAGGGCGCTCCAGAGCTGGAAACCGAGCTAATCCCCTGAGAGACCAGCAGGAGGCGCTGCAGTAAGCACTAATAAGATGAATGTATGCCAGGATGGCACCAGAACAGCCTGCTACAAACACATCCCACACAGATACCAAGGAACAGGCAGACCCAGCCTAAAGGCAATATGATGGCTAGACAATATGAAAGGACAATACAAGGGATATTCAGTATGATGGATAGACTTGTTTGTTCGAACCAACCTGTACCAGGGGAAAGACAACACCGTAATGCATAGAGGGGTAGTATCTCAGTGCATTCAATGATGCATAATCTGTTTGTATCTGTGTATAAGAATGCATCCCTGACTGGATGTCTTTGTCTGGCTTAGGGGCCAGTGGCAACTCCCACCACTGACTGAGCCAGTCCATTGTCATGAAGCACATATTCGTAGTATGTCCTGTAGAGTCTGTGGGGAACTATTACTGTGCTTTGTTTGACAATAAACCTGGCTGGGTGCCTTTGTACCTTTATCGGGGTTTGCTGTGTCAGCTATCTGTGCAGATCCAGGGCAGCACACAGAAGGAACACACGCACGCAGCTGACTGTGTTCCTTCTGAACAGAGCAGAGCAGAGCATCATATTACAGTCCCATTTCAGGAAAGATGTGAACAAATTGGAGAAAGTCCAGAGAAGAGCAACAAAATGATTAAAGGTCTAGAAAACATGACCTATTAATGAGGAAGATGGGGAAAAATTGGGTTTGTTTAGTCCAGGGAAGAGAAGACTAGGGGGTAGGGGGGAACATAACAGTTTTCAAGTACATAAAAGGTTGTTACAAGGAGGAGGGAGGGGAAAAATTGTTCTCTTTTAATCCCTGAGGCTAGGACAAGAAGCAGTGGGGCTACAAGAAGTAGGACTGAGTGAACTTGTAGGCTCCAAAGTTTTACATTGTTTTGATTTTGAATGCAGTTATGAAACAAAAAATCTACATTTGTAAATTGCACTTTCACGACAAAGAGATTGTGCTACAGTATTTGTATGAGGTTAATTGAAAAACTGTTTCTTTTATTATTTTTATAGTGCAAATATTTGTAATAAAAGTACTTTGTATTCTGTGTTGTAATTTAAATCAATATATATGAAAATGTAGAAAAACATCTGAAATATTTAATAAATTTAAATTGGTATTCTATTTAACAGTGTGATTAAAACTGCGATTAATCGTGATTAATTTTTTGAGTTAATTGCATGAATTAACTGATTAATTGACAGCCCTACTGTAAAGCAATGTAGAGTAGATGTGATGTGTAAATGTATATAAAGGAAGAGGGTTTCTGTGTAACATTGGATCTGTGATGTACTCTGCTTCCACCCCTTGTGTCTGAATCTGATCAACTCAGAGTAGCCTTGGTGTATGCCAAATAAAATACATAAGTGACAAAATCTGGAGTCAAACTGAGTGTTTGGGAAGGAATCTCAACACCCTTTAGCATCTCTCCTTTTGAGGTTGATGGATTCTTTTCTTCTTGGACAGAGTGATTGTACTACCACCCAATAGTAGAATTCCTTAAAACAAGGTTTTATTAAAAGTAGCGGGGAAAAAGGAACCAAGCCCCAAAAAATGGCTACTGTATACTCCTCATAAGCGAAACTAGAGAAGGGACTGTCAGCTCAGTTACAGGAAAGTTTGGGGTCTTAGAAAAGCTAGAATTTGCTCTTTAAATCTCCTCAGGAGAGTTACAACTTCATGCTATGTATGTAAAGAGATCTCTTATCTAATTTCTGCTGCTTGGTCAGCTTCCGCTTTGCACATGCCCCTCGGTTTGTTTAGGGCAGTTACACAGAGCAGTTGTTTTTAGTAACTTGCACACATTAGAAAAGCCTAGGGACTCCTAGATACCTCTGAGAGTTTCTCTCCCTCTCCCTCTCCCCCTCTCCCTCCCCGAGTCTTCCTGTCTCCATGTTTAGTATGTCAGAAGCCCTAATGACTTCCAAGCCTTTAGATTAATCGCTCCTTTCTTACAGCTAGCTTTGGTGGCATACATCCTGTCCCTCCCCCCATCTTTATTTTATTTCCCTTCCCCTGAAACACATAATATTTGCCTCCTTCACCTTCCTCCCTTATGAATTGAGGACAGTGTTTCTACTTTCTGCAGATCAGAGCCACACTCAGGCATGGGGTAATCAGCCATCCCCCCAGAAGAGGGGAGGGTGGATCAGCTGGCTGCCCTCAGACAAGCTTAGGAAGGGGAAGTGGGGCAGTTGGTTGCTTCTCGAAGATATTGGAAGTAGTGGTAACAGGCAACTTTCCCCTCTGGAAGACACCTAAAGGTCTGTGTGGAGAAGATGGCTGTCTGGAGCACAGTTGGGTGGATTCCCTGGGCAGTCCAAGTTTTCTTCTATCTTGGAGAGTTTTGGGTATGTATCAAAATCTAAAACTGAATGAATTTTGCCTGGTTTTGAGGCAAAAATATTGGACAGCCCTGAGCATGACACACTAAATTTATTTTTTTTGGGGTATACCTTCCCCCTTTTATGTTTGTTTTCAGTGAGACATGAAATTTTAAACCTGCCTATTTCTATGATGGAAGGAAAGTTTAGCTGGGTGGAAGGCCCTGAAGGGATATTATAGATTACTGGTTAAATGGCTAGTCACAGATCAGTCGCTGGTACAGGAAAGGAAATCTATGCCCAGCTGATGATTGATCAGGCCCCACTTCTATTGAAAATTATCTGGAAACATGTCACCTTATTATAGGCAGTTTGTGCAGAAATGAGCCAACTCTTAAACTATAATGAATAATACCCCCAGCCCTTATCACCTTGAGCACACAACCATGAACCTACATATAGGGGAGGGGGTCATTCAAAATGTATCTACATCCTGCCAGGAAATGTCATGGCTGGGCCCTGAGAAATTCAAATGGAAGCACTAGTATATGCTCTCACACTTCAGGCCTGGTTTTCAGCTCCTAGCAGTGAGGGGGATTAGAAATGGTATGATTCTTTCAACCACTTTACTAACTGTATTTACGAGTTTTCCTCTTGTACTTATAGCAACTTCAATAATTTGAAAATCTTTGACCAGCTGAGTTATTGATCAAGTGAACCTAGGTAGCCATTTTATACATATATTCCTATTATATGTGTAAGGGGACTGTTGCCCCCTTACTAACATTCAGTGGGGGTGTTTTGATTGGCTAGCTCCCAGCACTAAAAGATTGGGGAGAGGCCAGTGCTCCAGGTCAGCCTCAGCTGCTGAGCCTGATTGACAGGGCAGGCAAGCTAATCAGGGAGTCAGGAGGCCAGGGATGTCCCATCCTCCATCTGAGCTGGAATTGCCTGGGTCAGACAGAGTGGGGCTGAGCTAAGGAGAAAGCAGGGGCCCAAGCTGAGCTGGAGAGCAGAGCCATGCCAGATCCAGAGGGGCCAGAAAAGCAGCTCACGAAGCAGGTCAGAGTTGGGAGCAGAGCCAGAGACAGCCCAGGGAGAGAGCAGATCCTGTGCTGGGAGCAGAGCTGCAGCCACCAAGCCAGGTGTGGTGAGCAACTGGGGGGACCTTGGGCAAAGGGCCCAGCACAGAAAGACACCCCCAGCAAGGGTCCTTGCAGGACAGACCGGAAGGGGGATCTTAACCCGATGGGGGGCTGATGCTGGGAAGTAGGGTCCCACCACCCAAAGCCCGGAGGTGTGTGGTCACCACCATTGCAAGTGTCCAACCTGTAGGATCCCTGCAGCACAGCCAGGGCCTGAGAAGGAGACCTGGGACCCAGGACCGGCGCTAGTATTTTTAGCGTCCTAGGCTCATGGCCATTTCTCCGCCCCGCGTGCTGGTCCCGCAGCTCCGGTGGAGCTGCCGTAGTTGTGCCTGCGGGATGTCCACCGGAGCCACGGGACCAGCTGACCGTCCGCAGGCACGACTGCGGCAGGTCAACCGGAGCTGCCTGCTGCCACCCCCTCCCCCCGGCAAAATGCCGCCCCCCAATAATCCTGGCGCCCTAGGCGATTGCCTAGGCCGCCTAAATGGAAGCGCCGGCCCTGCTGGCACCTACAAGGAACAGACTGTGAAGTGCCCTGATGTCCAGAGACACTGTTTGTAATGTTCCCTCCCACAGAGCCGAGTGATGTTTTCCTTTAACCTTTCCCATTTTTCCTTATTCTTTTTTAAATTAATTGTTAATTAAACAACTTGTATTTGCTTTAAATTGTATGAAATGATCAGGGGGTCAGGGAGGTGCCCAGTGCAGAGAGAGTACCCTGGAGTGGGGACATCCTAGCACCTGTCCTAGGCAACCACAGCAGGATTGGGAGTTGAGCCCCCCAGGAATCCTGGGCCCAGCCTTGTTGGGGTTACGAGGACTTTCCCAGACAGGAGAGTGGAAGGGGAGTCTCAAGGGCAGGGAGGCCTCTAGGTAAAGGAAGTGGGAACGAGGACTCAGATCCTTTCACTAGCCCACTTCACCGGGGAAGTGCAGAAGCCAGGAAAGTCCCCCATAATAGTGAAACCATTCCCCTGCCTACGTATGTCTTTCTTTAACATTCTCTGTTGTATGATTTGCTCTGCACATTGCTTGTGAATACCATAACTTAAGTACTCTGATATTTTAGTCTCAGATGCTTTCCTGGAGATGTTACCCTTAAGTAAAACAAGTGCTCATGGGGAAGATCTTTCTGATCCCCTTGACCGGGATAGAATCGAATCTGTTTGACCATGCTGGTTTAATGTGTTTCAGTGGAGTTATGCTGACTTATGCCAGCTGAGGATCTTCACTCCTCCTCCTCCCCGCCCACCCCAGTGTATTGTGATGTGAATACTTGTCTAATTCCAGAACAAGCTGGGGAAACTGCTTGAAGAGTGCAATGCACAGGGGTGCACCTCTAAGAGTCAGAGTAAAACATAATTCCTGTAAGCATTTAACAATGGGAAGTACTGTATGTTTCTTCCTGGTCCTCTGGGCTGAATACATGAAGAAACTGGCACTGTGACACCACATTGTATTGAATTAAAGGAATAAGACTCTTTTCCAGTAAATGGGTGGTGACTCCAAGTCTTTAGATAATGGTGTTTATATTTTGATAGGGAAAGTGAAAGAGGAGATGTCTTTAATCTTTAACCATTTGGACCTCAGTTAAAATCCCCATATGTTATATGTGTTATCCCCTCATTTTCAATTTCTTAATCTTTATAGGTGCCCATAAAAATAAGAGAAGTCACACATTTCAGCATCTAAACTTTTGGCTTTGGTTTATATATCACTCTTTAGGGCAGAGCATGAAGTTTAACTTTCACTTTTTGAATCTCTGTGATACTCACATGACTGCCTCCAAGTGTCCATATAAAGCAAAGTGGAGGGACAGATCAAGCATTCTAGGCAGAATTCTTATGCTGTAACTTCATCTGTTCTCAGCTTTGCAAAGATGACAGATAAAGGAAAGACTTCAGCTGCCTCTTCAGGGTAAGTTATTGTTGTCAGACATGCCATCATTATGTGAAGTATTGTAAAAAAAATTGAAATTCAGTTTTTTTCAAATTTTGATTTTTTTTTAGTGAAAATATTCCAGTTCTAATTTATTTGTTGTTTGGAAACTAATTATTAAATGTCAGTTCATTAACATATAAAGCACTCTACTAAATGCTAGGTGCTATTATGATTACAACCAGGGCTGGCTCTACCATTTTTGCTGCCCCAAGCAAAGGGGAAAAAAAAAAAGTCGCTCGTACTCCCAACCTAACTGGCGAAGCAAAAGTCGCCCGGACTATGCTGCCCCAAGAATGGATGGAATGCCACCCCTTAGCATGTGCCACTCCAGGCACGTGCTTCCTCCGCTATGGGCTTGCAAACTGGAAAATAGAAAATCTACTTTCTCTTTAATTTTGCTAGTAGAAAATGTAGTAAATATGCTTTTCACACTTTGATATTTTCAACTACTCTGGAAAGAAAATACATGTTTTGAGACTAATGGGCTGTTTCTTCTTTAGTGGGTGGGATAGTTTTTTCCATTATGGGGCCAGGACACTGTAATAATCAAAGTAGTGATGACTCCAAAGAATCCATCCCAGGTTTTACACAGGACCCAGTTCTTGAAGGAATAGACCAATATGGGAAATAGTTTCAAGCTGGTTCCTAACAATGTCAGGTGTATCCAGTGAAGCAGCTTCTTCTTTCCCCTGATAGTACATCTTAGAGTATTAAAAGGTCCTTTCAGATACACCAGTAAAAATATCAATGGTTTGCCCAAATCAGCTGCTTTGATTGTCATACTTCCATACTTATGCTAGTAATCAATCTTAGATGGAACCCATTTTCCCGGTTTTATACGTCACTATAGTCAATAAGAAAAACTGTATATGATGATGAAAGAACTATAATTTTGTTATAACACTCTTTTTGTAAAGATTAGCTGGGCTACAAGTAGTTAACTTTTGGATCGAAGATGTTTCTGGTTTAGGAAGACTGAGAAAACAAATCCACGGATATCTTTCATCTGTTTTTCCTTTGCCATAATTTTGGGAGAAAGTGCCTATGTGTGCAATACTGTAACATAGTGTGAGGACACTAGACAGTTAGAAAACAATTTCAGGGGCCAAAGGAGCAATTCACAAATCACAATGTAGTGATGCATTTTTGAAGAGAGTGGAGCAACATCAGATTTCAAGTATTAGGTTTTATGGTTGTGAATGGCAATGGACACACATACTTCAAGCAGTTTTGGATTGTTTTTTACAATATTTGATTTCTGGAGGAATCATCAAAGAGGAGGAAAGTTTCCTTTCCTAGTGAAGGAATGAATTTAGAACAGTGTCCAAGATTATCTCTTGGCAGATAAGAATGTGTCCATTCCTTACATGTAACCTGTTGGTTCTGGGCAGCAGTTTATAGGTGCAGGATGTTGTGTACATTCAGTGGATTGTGAGGAAATCAGAGTTTTATATGATTGCTTTGTTAAGAAATTTCTTCCCCATGTATCTGATTTCTAGTTATGGGTCTCTATAGTGGCAGTTAAGAATTCACAGGGCCAGATCTTCAGCTGATGTCAATCAACATAACGCCATCAAAATAGATGTAGATACACTTATTTATACCAGCTGAATATCTAATCAGCATAGCTCCATTGATTAGCTGATCTTCAGAAGCTGAGGATCTGGTCCCTATATACCAGTGGTTAATCATAGGTCATTGCTCCAAAACCACATCCAAGACTTGTTGTTGTCACTTATCACAAATAGTTCCTCAGGGTATAGGATGTTGTTGACGACAGTGAACAAGTGTTTTGCTAGCCTCTCTGCATTCCTATTCCGAGGTGTTCCTCATCTTCCACCTGATCATGTTGTCATAGGTCTTTGCCACCCCAGCTCTCCCTCGATTTAGAATACACCAGTGTTTTTTTCCTTTGAGGTCAGTGCCTGGAGGGAGATGTCCTGAATGAAGCAGATTCTCTGGGATCACTGGCATTTTTTGTAACTCTGTAGCCTTCCATGGTGGTATTTTAGGGTAAGGATTTTCAGAGGCAAAGCTCTTTCTGGACTTCTGCCTCTTGGGTGGTGGAATGTATCCATGCAATGGATGTCTTAGATCATGCACCTGTTTTTTGTGTCGTTTTTTATTGATGGTATGCTGTCTCACTAATGGTGATACAATCCCTGTGAGGCAGTCCACTGACAGTGTGGGAGTCCGTTTCAAAGTCCCTGTGATGATCCTACAGGATTGAGTTTAATATCAATGTTGTCTGCATGGCTCCGTTAAGCAGAAAACTGGAGAGTAAATCCGCTTTAGTTTCAGATGCAAAGCATACTCCAACATAATAGCACCATCTAGCTGTTATATAGTGCTATTATTTTGGAGTATTCTTTGCATCTGAAACTGAAGTGGATTTACCCTCCAGTTTTCTATTCACAGTCAAACTGATTCAAGGATCCTTAGGATCAAGGATCAGATAAAGCTGCTGATGTGAAGAGTCTATCTGTGGTTGAAACACTGCAAAGTTCTGAGCCAATGTCAGTGCCATAGGTAACTGATTTATTGTCAGTACAGGCAGAAATCTGCAGCTGATACTGATGGAAATTCTGTTTTGAGTCCAACAGGACAAGGTAACACTGGCAATAGTGGCTGGCAATCAATTGGGGATGAATCCTCCAGAAAACTCAACACTTAAAACATTTTAGGCAATCAGCCCACTTGTTGATCGTTAGTGAACAGTACTGGATGTTGCAGCCTGAAGTCACTAGCCCCGCACAGGGCCAGATCCATCCCTGCACAGGCACAGTGCAATTGACAGTGCTACTGTAACTTGCACCCCTTTTGCAAAGGCCCTTGTGAGGCTTTGCAGGGACATAGAATTGCCAGTGGACTAGATCTTCTCCAGCAATACCTTCCCACCCCCAATCTGCCTCTTCCACCTGTACCCTACACCAACTGGGCCCAGGTTTGGAATAGAGATGACACAGCATTAGTAGAGCTTTTCTGTGCCAGGAGTATTGCCCAAAGGTGGGGGCCTTGCACCTGCCCTAGGTTTCCTTTGTGCTAGCCTCGCTGGAGTAAAAGAGCCGCAGGGCAATAATAAATCAGGGCCCATTTTGTATTAATAATTTTTTAATCATTAAGGGGCACGAATCCTGAGATTTGATAAGAGCAACCCAGCTCCCACTGACTCCTGGCTCTCAGGATCAGGCCCATTGTTACTAAACATAATCATGATGACTGATCTTTCTGAAGGCAGCCATTATACAGTGAACAACAACATTTAAAACAATCCCTGTTTCCTCCCACTCTCAGGAAAAAAAGCAACCAACAGTTCAGGACATAAATGCCTGGCCAGGAAAAATAACTTTTTTCCACTTGAAACTTCAGGGGAAATTTAGGTTAATGGAATGTAACTATCTGATCTGAATTTAGCCAGAACCCTGGAGTTAACATCTGAATTTCTATAGCAGTTGTCATGGGATCTTTAAAGATCTCAAATGGCAGGACCTCAGATTTATGTCTGAAATATATCACCTCTAGAGGCATACTAGGGCATTGGTTCACTTGCTACGTAGTCTTTGTGTAGCCACTCAGATACATAGCATGATCAATAACAAATCTGATTAAATTCCCTCAAAATGACTAAAAACAAAAGCTTGATTTTAAGTCACACTATTACATTAAGATTTCATATATAAAAAGCCTCACTTGTTACTAATAACTAGATATTTAAAATGTTTTCATCTTAATATAATGAATATACTAGTCCCTACCTCAAGTTTTTGGTTCACTTCTTGCATTTCATTAGGCTTGGTCAACGGTAATTTACTTTTGTTTATAGTTCTATTCTTTTCAGTTTCACTTCAATCCTCATGGGTTTGGAACAATGCTGCTGCGTTTGACCCTAAATAAAAGACACTTTTTTTTCTCACTGTTGCCAGCTCTCATGATTTTTATCATGAGGCTTTATTCTTCATAAAGCCTCAGCTTCTGGAGTCAGGTGATTATCTAAGAATCTCAGCTTTGATTTAAACAAAAACAAATTTCTAACCCTCGCTGCTGTGGAGGAAAGTTTGCAAGCATGAAACATAAATGCTCAAAACCAAGAAGGCAAATAAAAAGAACCCCAAATGTATTATTTTTTAAATCTTATGAGTTTTGGGAGCTTGAATCATGATTTTTGAAAGCTTAGAGTTGGCATTGCTGTTTCATTGACAAAAAGAAATTGTGTGTGGGGGGGGAAATCATTCATATTAGGGTTTATAACCAACCCCCTTAAAAATATATTTAACTTTTTTGGGGTGTGTGTGTGTGCAGAATACTGGCCTACAAGAATTGGCAGTGCCCTCTGAAAGTTCAATGTGAATTCACTGTGGAGATTCTTCTTTTGCAGGGATTTTCAAACAACTAAGCCCAAGACTGTGTCTGACCCGGGAAAAGAAGAACCTGAAGAGGAATACGGGCCCCAGGTGGGTATTCCCTGCTGAACTATAACTGAGTATAAGCAGAACCAGACTTAAACTGTTTTGAATCTTTCAAGATGTGCTGCTAATGGCCCCTCAAAGAAGATTTTGTCTATTGCTCCTGGGGGAATTGTGCCACTGCATAATGCAGAACTAATGTTCTGCACTGAGTTTAATTTTTCCCGCAGAATTGGCTCTGCAGAGCTGCTGGCTGCTGCTAGGGGGCTGCTGGACCTAGCAGAGCCCAGCCCCGCGTGGGCACACGTGCGACCGGGCCAGAGCCAGTGAGCTGTGTCCCACAGGAAGAGGCAGCAAAACCTGGAAGCAGAAGGGAGGGGGCTGCTGCTTTCTGGGATGGGAGACAGGGTAAGGGCGGGGAGGACAGCTGGGAGGGCGGGGCGTGATTCAAACTATTCTGCAGGTGGGCTTTCAACAGGTATAGGTCATCTCTGGCCAGCGGGACAATACTGTTTACATTTTTTTTGTTTTTGTTTTTTGTTTTTAAACTTAATTCAGTAAGAAATTGACTTAAAATTTCTTAAAGATTGTAGCAGTAATTTTATTCCTCCTGCATGCTGGGAGTTCCAGGAAGAAGTCTGTCTCAGGAAATAGCTCCTGAAGCTGTGCAATATCGTGTGCAATTTTTTCAATCTAACCCTAACACTATAAGCTCTTTAGGGTAGGACCTGTTTTTTTTTTCTTTAGGTCTGTAAAGTGACAGGTAAATTATGGTAACGTATACAAACTTATTTCACTAATAAAACAAACAATATGATGCAGAGGCAACTTTTGATTATTCATTTATGATATTCATTGTGTTTTAATTGAATCTCACAAGATGTTTATCTCTATCTCCAGTATATTAACATCAGAATTGGTCAAAATCACCACGGCACCAACTCTGACTCCTGTTCCTACTACTTTGTTCCACTGTCCTGGTACAAAGCAGGAAGAAAGCTGGGTACCCTGAGACCACTAATAATTTATTTCAAATAGATTCTGTAGTACACTACCAATTCACCTGAACTTTAGGCACCCATATTTGAAAATGTTGGCCAACATTGTATATAGTAAAATTGATTGTATGTAACCTACAGACCTTCTGGGTGTGATGTTCTGTCCCATCTAGTGGCACCGAGACCACTTAGAGAGTTAAATGAGTCTGCTCTACAGCCTTCGCGAACAGCCAGTTGGCTTTTAGTGCATGAGCTTGTACCACATGAGCTAAGCTCCAAAGGTGCCCGATTTGATGCCACCTGCCAACGACTGGGTTCTGTTGGCATTACATGTACACATTATTATAAGCTGCTATACAAATTGTAGCATAGCAAGGCAGCAGCGGCAGGATTACTGAGACATACAGCTTCACTTTCCTAATGATGAGACTCCACATCAGGGAAGAGAACAAGTCCTGAATACTCTGCTCCTTATGTAGCCTCCAATAGTATTAAATGTAACCTTGAATGCATCACTTTCAGTTTAGCTGTTTGGGTTGCAGGAGGGAGCTGAGAAGGGAGGAGCAGCCAGTTTTTCCATGCCAGCATGTGGGTGTGTGTGAAGGTGCGTGATAGTACAAGTGATTACTCTGTATTTACATTGGAAAGAAATGCCCTTGGTTCATTCAATAAAGCCAATTGCCTTGCGGAGGTCAAGGGATTAGTAATGTCACAAGGTAGAATATTGCTGCTCGTGAGCAATATGTGTAGATAAGGAGCAGATATGTATGTAGTAAAATATTTTCTTTGTTCCTCTTTTCCTCCTCACTTGATTATATATTGGCTTCAAAAGGACACAGTGGTTGATGGGATATCAAGTGTGGAATATTAGCTCAGAGTTCTTATTCATATGTTACAGGAGGTATTTGTGCCCCATTGTGATTTACTCTGCTATGGTGGCCATCTTATTCTGATGTTTGCCTTTTAGCTCTTCAACACTTCAGCTGTTTGGAACAGATGATAGAACAAAGATTTATGTTCAAATGAAATTTTTCTTCCTTTGATCTAGAATAGACATCCACCTCCAAATATTTCAGACTTCCCCGTGTATGCTTGTGAATCATCTGGAATTCATGCCAGTTAGTGCTCAGGCTAGTTAGAACTCTACTAGAAGGTGAATACAGCCCAATGTAAAATAACAGTGAGGGATATTAATTTCAGTAAGATTTGTACCTGAATTACATAAACAAAATGTACTGTGCGTGGTGAGTGATTTTTTGGTGTTGAGAACAAGGGACACAGCTGTGTTTAGAAGAAATCTGTAAGAATCTGCTCAGCAAATGAGGCCCATTGCTCAAGCTCGATGTTTATAGCTCCACTTGAAGCCAAAATGGCATCTGTGTGGCCTCACAGAGTATGTAACCTCTCCTATGGTGGTGTGAGTCCTCACCCCCAAGAGCAACATATGGCTCTTCAGTTTTATAGAGGCTAGCCTGGAACAAAGCAGTGGTTTTTTTGGTTTGGTTTGGTTTGGTTTGTTTTTTTTTTTACCATCAATGTTTTCTCCAGAGGCTGAGGCTGGATTTATATAGTAACACAAACTGGAGTTAATGGCCAAAGCTGATTTATTGTGGTCAGTTGCTCAGCTGACTTCGCAGTTTGAACATCGTGGGTGTGTTGATTTTGGATTGCAGAAGAGTTTAGAATCATGAAACGGGAGTTAAATTAAACTCTTAACAACCATTACATTAAAGCACTGTAAAGAGCAGCTACTCTCCATTATCTTTTTTTGGACTAACTTCTGTTGGTGAGAGAGAGAGAAGCTTTTCAGCTACACAGAGAGAAGCTCAGTGTTAAAAGCTCAAAACCTTTTGTCTCACAAACAGTAGCCAAGAAAATATTAACTCACCCACCTTGTCTGTCTATAATAGCCTGGGACCACACACAGTTACAGCAACATTGCATACCTATGTTGTTTTTCAACTGGTTTTTAGGAAAGGCATAGAGTGTTCAATGGTAAAACCTTCAAAAGGGTTCTTATCCTTCCTCTGAATCCACTGCCGTTTAATATAAATGTCCAGTGTTCCTTACTGCCAAACAGATGGTTGATGTTACCTAATGGTTGCTGCTTAAATGTCTCCTGTGACATCAAACAGTAGGCCAGCTGAATGATTGCAATTATCCTAGTATTTGACTTTAATTGTGTGAATACCTTTTTGCAGAGGCCTAATAATAAAGGCTTTTACTTCCATTTCCACTGCTGTAGATCTTAGCAATCGATTGTATAAGCTGTAATGTTGTGATTCCACATATAATTTATAGCTGGGAATCAAGTCAATAGCAATCAAAGGGGAAAAGTTTAATCCAGCCTATAAACAAATCCAAAGTCCTCTATTGAAGCAAAACTGCCTGTTGCTTTATTCTGATGAATTGAAACTGCTGGAAACAGCTCAGTGTGTCAGGAAAATAGTTTCTGGCGTATGCTAGCTCAGGTATATTACAGGAACAGGGAGCTGGCAACTGTTGCAAATATGGAAAAACAGCATATTGCAAGTGTAATCCTGTGGTTATTTCTAAAACTCAAAATAGTATGCTCAGTTATGTGTATATAAAACAAAGACATCTGAGCTACTCTCTTAAAAACCAAAATCCTGACAGATTTAAATCAGTGTTGCTCCATTGATTTACACCAGCTGAGGGAGTTGGCCCTTTATTATTAAAATAAGTAAGAAGCAGGAATAGGCTATAAATTACATGTTTTAATGATGATGATCAAAGGATAAATACCTACCAGAGGAAAGCGATTCTATGATACAGCTGCTTAAGAGACCAGTAGATGGCAATCTCTCGTCTTACCAGAATTAGGAATACCTTGAAATCAATATATGCCAAGAGTTTCTCAGTGGTATGGAGATCCCTATTATCTAGCAACTGTGCCTCAAAATATTGTCTCACTTCAAATTCCAGTTAGCATGAGGCTAGAGAAGAAGGGTGGCTAGATCTAGACAGAATGTCAAGGAAATGATTCAATTGCTCCAAACTGAAACTACCATTTGAGAAACTATGAGCCAGATCTCAGCTGGTGTAAATTGACATAGCTCAGTTGAAGTCAATGGACTGTCAGTTTACACCAGCTGAGGATTTGGCTCAATGTTGGGTGCATGTACTAGAACAAATGCCTTAGTAGCACCCCATAGTGTTAAGTTTGCCAAGTATTAGCTCCTTATGGCTTCTGAAATGTTTGCATTTGTCACATGAGAAGTGGTTGTTTTTAGGACCCAGATTTATCTCTGATTGTGCTGCTTTGGAAACCGCTGTGTGAACTGGGACTGGCCATGGAATCGTCTGTGAGTGTAAACACCTGTATCAGAAAAGATGTGCGATTAACATGTTGCTATCATTCTTCTTGTTTGGTATTAGATCAAGGAGGTTGAGGATGATGTTGAAAGCTCCTGTTTTTGGTTAGCATATGCAGGAGGAATGCATGTGGTGACCAGTTCTCCTTGTTGCCATATTAAATTCTCAATTTCCTATAACAGGTTTATTATTGTTTTTGTCTTACACAGTAGCACTGACCGACCTCAGTCCGGAGTGGGAGCCCCATTGTTTTGGGCCCCTGTACCCACACACACACGATAAAATACCATCCTGCCCTGAAGAGCTTTACCTTTCTCTTCAGTGTGTCAAGCTTTAGTTGACCCCCCAAAAAATTTTTGCTCCTTGTTGTTTAGCTGCTTTTTGTTGGGTAGTTCTCTAAGAATTTCTGATTAGAGAAAAGTTTGGCTAAGTGATTCACCCAGCATCCCACAGGTACTTTGTGGCAGAGGCAGGGATAGAATCCAGTCTTCCAGGGCAGCATTCAGCTGCCTTAACCATGAGACTGTCCTTTCTCTTCCTGAAGTCTCTCGCCTCATTCACTAAACACCCTTTCCAACGTCCGCAACAAATGAGGTACGGATTCCTATAGCCAGCCTTCTTCAATATCCATTCTTGATTTCATTTCCTGATTCAAACCAGGCCCAGTTCTCCCTGTCTGCTCTGGCTCCTCATCAGTTCTGTCTTCTCTCACCTCTTTACCACTGGTTCTGAGTCTCTGGCCTAGTCTATACTAGGTAAGTAGGTTGGCGTACTACCTCGCTTAGGGGTGTGAAAAATCCATAGCTCTGAATGGCAAAATTAAGCTAACTAAGTGTGTAGGACAGTGCTAGGTTGATGAAGAATCCTCCCATCAGCATAGGTAGTCTTTAAACTGAAGTGCTGTGTGGCACTGCTGTGCTGTGGTAGCTATTGTAAGCGTAGACAAGCCACCAGCTTTATTTACACAGCGAATCCCAATCTCCCTCCCTGCCATCCCACTCTGCACTTTCCCTCTATTCCCTGCAGGTCAGCTTTTCTCCTCGTGTATCAACTCTGATAGCTTCTCGCTATGCTGCTGTGCCATGCAGGGGGGTCACTGGAGAGACCGGTTCCTGTTTCTCAGTTCAGGTCGTTGGAACTAGAAATGCCAGCACAGTCCATGGCAGCCAGAGAAAGTCCTGCTCAGTGCCAGCTGCAGCATGCCAAGCGTTTATAAGACAGCATACGTTGCAGGAATTTTAGCTGCAAAATCTAAGAAGCATGCACAAACTACAATGTTTTCAAGGGCTTATAAATTGGCCACATTTGGCAGATTTTTGGAGGGGATGGCAAATAGCATATAGCCTAACACAAAAGCCTCTCCCTGCCAGATTTCTAGTCCCTGATGCCCAAGCTGGGGGGAATAGCTTTTCAAAGAAAAGGTCATCCAAATTTTTAATTTGTTGTATGTTTCTCAAACATCTAGTCTTGTTCTCAGAAAACAGCCAAATGTTTTGGCTGGAAAATTTTTAAAACAAGTCAGCCTGAGGCAGGACACTTGGCATGGGAAAACTGCAGCCACCGTTAACGTGTGGCAAAGTTATAAGTAACTAAAACCTAGTCTTATAAGAGAAGTATCATGGAACTTTAAAAATAGGAGGTGCTACCAGCCCCACTCATAATAATAGTTCATATTGCAGCACATAATATAAAATAATAATACTATGACCACTTGACTATGTATCATTTGTAAATCCTTCACTCTGCTCCAAATCTTCATTACAGCAATACCATCTGATTCGAAGTGATTTTGTCCAGAAGCTGAAAGAAAAAGAGGAACAGCCTTACCCACACAAATTCCATACAAATACTACACTTGTTGAATTCCTTGCAAATTCAGCTACCTAGAAATGAAGAGCAACTTCCTGACACAACAATTATCTCTGGCAGGTTAGTACATGACAGCGGTAGTAATTTCTAATTGCTCCCAAAGCCTCCATCTTATTTATTAGTTATCATATGGGAAGGGTGGGTTGCAGTAGAGCATACATTTGAATGAGATCCAGTTACTCTGTCATATTGTGTGTCTTTTCAGATTATGTATACTATACAACAAAAGTAAACAAAAATGTCATCGTTCTGATTTCAGAGAGGACCACATGCTTTTTACTCTATGTTCTCTAATGCTAATGTCCATTAAAGCTATCTGGCTTGGGCATCAAGTAGTCTCTAGATAAGCCTGGACTTAGCTGTAAAAAGCCACATCTGAAAACATCTGCAAATGGATAGAGGGCCAGGGAACAACATAAACTTGGACATAGTGTTTCTTCCTTTTAATAGAGTTAAATTTACTCAAAGTCTTTCATCCTTAGAGACCCACTGTTACTGTTGCATGTGACATCACATATATTCAGAAGGACTCTCTTTCTGTATTATTAATGTTCTCACATGCACTATTTAGGTGATACTGCAAACTGCAGATAAAGTAAAAGCTATTGAATTTGACAAGAGGTCTCTGGCTTATGCTACAACAGGTTTTGTCAAAAGACATTTAAATGAGCCTTGTACATTGGATAAAGCTGAGTAAAAGGGGTTCTTGACAAGTCTGCAGAAATTTTAAACTAGGGTTGCCAACTGCCTTCTTGCACAAAATTGAACAGCCCGCCCTGCCCTCTCCGAGTTCCGGCCCTGATTACTCCATTCCCCCGCCACCGTTTGCTCGCGCTCCCAACCTTCCCTCACTCACTCATTTTCACAATGCTGGGCAGGGGGTTGGGGTATGGGGGGGTGAGGGTTCTGGCTGGTGTGTACGGGCTCTGGGTGGGGTTAGGATGAGGGTCTTGGGGTACAGGAGGGGGCTCCAGGCGGGGGGTGGAACTGATGGGTTCAAAATATGGGAGGGGGTTCAAGGCTGAGCAAGGGGTTGGGATGTGGAGGGGGTACAGGCTCTGGGTGGGGGGGTACGGGTTCCGGGGTGGGGCCAGAAATGAGGGCAGGTCAGGGTCCGGGAAGGGATCCTGGACTGGGGAAGGGGGGTAGAGTGTGAGGGAAGTGAGGGGCTCCGGCTGGAGGTGCAGGCTCTGGTGTGGAAGCTGGGGATGAGGAGATTTTTGGAGTGCGAGTGTGGGCTCTGGGCTGGGGAGGGGTTTAGGGTGCGGAGAGGAGTGTTAGGGCAGGTGTAGTTCTATGTTTTTTGCGGCCCCAAACACGGCAGTCAGGCGGTCTTCGGTGGCACGCCTGCAGGCTGGTCTGCTGGTCATGCAGATTTGGCGGTGTTTCTGCTGTCATGTGCTGGGTCTGCGTTTCAGCATACCCGCGCCGAATTGCTGCAGAAGCCGCAGGACCGGTGGACTTTCTGCAGGCATGCTGCCAAAGGTGCCTGAATGCCACTCCCACAGCGACCGGCAGGCCACCCCCCGCAGCTTGCCGCCCAGGCCGCGCTTGCTTCACTGGTTACCTGGAGCCACTCCTGGTTTCGAAGCTGGGGGTATGGGCTCGGGGTGGGCTGGGGATGAGGGTCTGTGTGGGGGCAGGAGAGGGCCCAGGATGGGGGGGTGGGACTGAAGGATTCAGAGTGCGGGAGAGGGCTGCAGGTTGGGGTGCAGGAGGAGGTATGGGCTCTGCGGTGGAGTGTGGGGTCTGGGGGGGGCCAGGGATGAGGGATTCAGGGTGTGGGAGGGGGTGCTGGGCTGGGGCAGGGGGTTGAGCTTTGGAGGGGGGTGAGGTATCCAGCTGGGGTTCAGGTCTGCGCCCGGGGATGAGGGGTTTGGGTGCAGGAGGGGGCTCTGGATTTGGGGGGGGCTCAGGGGCTGGGGCAGGGGCTCAGTGTTGGGGGCACAGTCTTACCTCAGGACACACTCTGCGTCAGCCGTGCAGTGGGGCCAAGGCAGGCTCCCTACCTGTCCTGGCATCATGTGCCACCCCGGAAGCAGCCAGCAGCAGTCCAGCTCCTAGGCAGGGGGCAGGAGGCTCCATGTGCTGCTCTCAACCACAGGCATCGCCCCCCAGCTCCCATTGGCTGTGGTTCCCGGCCAGTGGTGATGTGCAGCAGCCTGGGATCGGGGCAGGGCAGCTCACAGAACACCCATGCCTACCCACTAACCTAGTGAACCGGACCTGCTGGCCGCTTCCAGGCACAGCCGAGTGCCAGGATAGAACAGCTGCTTCACAGGAAGGTGCACAAAATGGTAGCGAAAAATGGTTATAGAATAATTCACCCATCAGGGAAAGTTCCTTCAGGCCAACTTTAGTTAGGGGTTGCCTTATGTCCCGAGGCAGGAGGATTATAAACTCCTTCAAACTTGGGTTCCAAGTGAAGCTGAGGTGTGAGTCATACATAGTAACTGATCCCCTCCCGGGATTATGGGCCCAAATTCTGAACTGTGACTGAGGAGATGCTCAGCATAGCAGTGGCAAGGGTGTGCCAAAGTGAGTTTAAACCACCTTTGTCTCACACTACAATCCTGGTAGTGTTTGCTGACTGGTCCCTCCCTGCAACTGACAGCAGCCTGCAGGAGTGCAGGGGTACAAAAAAGAAAGATAATCATTAAACAAATAAGACACCACCCCAAAACAAAGCAAAACAAAAACTTGTCTTAGTTTTGTTTGAAGGTTTGGGTGTTAGTCGTTGTATCTGAAGCAGATCACGTTATTCCTGCATTCATCACCTGCACCAATTCTAGTATCGCTCCTTTGTATTGTGCGGACAGTGTAATTTGTTTGTTCTAAATCATGAGCCTCCCAGTGTGTCACTGATATCATAATCTTCTTCATTTTTTGAGAAATCTCTGAAACTCTCTATCAGCATGCAGGTGTCCTCTCATAGAAGGCTCGCTAACACTGTAATTGTCTTTGCTTTGAAGTTATAGAAAAAGAGATCAAGCCCTTATATAATAACAGAGAATTTCAAAATTCTGCACCTCGATTGGAAAGTGCACTTAGTCTGCTCTGTGATTATAAATAATCCTAATGGTCTAATAGAATGTGGCACTAGACATGCAATTCTCTTGATTATTTTCAGGCTTTGCAACTCTGCACATAGGTTCTCATAGGTTTATCACAGTGCTCAGCAGAGCCTTTCCTAGTATCCAAAACTGAGGTGCTGGGAGGAAAGGTGGGTCAATGAGACGGTCTCTCTTTATTAAGTAGTCCAAAGAAAGAAAAGGCTGGATAACTCCAGCCTATCCATACAGCAGTCAGGTTAGTCACTAGACATGGAATTCTCCCCCCATGTTGTTTTCTTGTCATAATTACAAACAACCTCCCTTTTTGTTTTCCCAGGACGAACTAATGCAAGAGATCTGCTGGTGCGAAGCTCTAATTCTAGGATCTCGGGGAAATGGACTATAAATTAAAGTTATGGCAATGCTAAGTGAGGGAAACTTAACTCTGAATAATGTGGACGCCCCCCCAATCTCTCTCTCTCTCTGCTTCTTGAAATCTGTTGCAGGGAGCCTGGGAAGGCTGCTGGCAGAGCTGTTGCAGGAAACAGAAAGAGAGATGGAGTAGCTTTAGGAATAAAGCCGTGTACCTACGGAGTTCCTTGTTCAGAGTTAGAAGGAAGCATACCTTTCTGTGGTCCAAACCTAAAAATTCAGATCCAGATCCAAACTGCTCTAAACTTCGTGTTTTAAACCCCTTATGGAGGGGCTCTTCCAAGCAGCTGCTCAATAGCTCCAGAAGCTTAATTAGTAATATTTGCACAATGCTTTGAACCGAATAAAAGCTCTATAGGGTGACCCAAAAGCCCATTGATGTGATTAGTCTCCCCACTCACTTCAATGGGGTCTAACCATCACCTAATAAAGGCAAGTGTTTTTTACTTTTTGGCGGCGCAAACCATTTGTTGTTAATAATTGTTAGTCAGATTTGGCTATGTTCTGCTCATCATGAATTATACTGCAACAGATTAGCTTCTATACCTTTGTTCACACTTAGAAATTAATTTGCTGAATGTTTCGCATGCTAACGGATTTCAACTTGTTTATTGTTCTTGGAACTGTTTGCTGTGGTGTTGTATTTTGATGGGACACATAGAGGAGAGGTGCATCCTTAGCGGAGTAAATCAGCCTTGGATGTCAAAGGAGCTATGCTGGTTTACCCCAGCTGAGGATGTTTTCTGAATGGTGAGTGTGACTCTTATGAAATCCAGTTTCTGGTGTGTGCTTGGAATAGGAATTTGAAATTTGCTTTCTGCAATATTCACTTATAAATGTGCTATTTGGGCAAATATTCTGCTAGTAAATATGTTAGAACTATGGCAGAAAGCAATACAAAAGGATGTGAACATAGTCAAAGTGAATGCGTGTGAAAATCTGAAAGAACTTGTGTCTATTTGTGTATATATCTATTTATTATTTTTTGATGATTGCTTACATTCCGAAAAATGAAGAGATTTTATTTCTATTAATCAATCAGTGTGTTTAGTGGAGAAAGTCTTTTTTGAATAGTTATAATATCAAGTTGCAAAAAATGGAATATAACTTGAATTTGCGGTAGTGTAGTTAAAGTTGACTGATCTTTTCAATCAACTGTATGCATTAGTTACTAATGTAAATTACATAGTGCTTTTCATTTAGGTTAATTTAATTTAATTATATTTGTAATCTATTAATTCTACCCACAATACCGTAAATAACTATATTTCAATCAAGAAAGAAATATCTAAGGATAATTCTTTACAAGGATGGTTTTAGTTTAACTGTGCTAAAAGTTATTTTCTACCTGTCATAAACAGATAAGTAAGAGTTAATAGAACCGAAGTACTTCATATCTCTTTTGCCTGTAAAGGGTTAACAAGATCAGTGAGCATGGCTGTCACCTGACCAGAGGACCAATCAGGGCGACAGGATACTTTCAAATTTTGAGGGAGGGAAGTTTTTCGTGTGCGCTCTTAGATTTTGGTTGTTGTTCTCTCTGGGCCTGACATTGACCAGGACGTGCCAACCAGGTTTCTCTCCAATTTCCTGATACAGGTTATTATAGATTCAAAATAGTAAGTACTAGGTGATTAAAGCGAGTTAGGCTTATGTTTGTTTCTTTATTTGCAAATGTGTATTTGGCTGGGAGGAGTTCAAAGGTGTATTTGGCTGGAGGAGTTCAAAATTTGTATTTGGCTGAAAGGATTTTAATTTGTACTTGTATTACTTAGGCTGTGAGGGTATCACAAGTGTTATTAGCTGAAAGACCTTGTAACATATTACATCTCAAATTTACAAAGATAATGTTACTGTTTTTTTCTATTCTGTTTAATTAAAAGCTTTTCTGGTTTAAGAACATGATCGTTTTTTTATTCTGGTGAGACCCCAGGGGACTAGGTCTGAGATCCACCAGGGAATTGGTGGGCGAGAAGAGGGAAGGGGGAGAGACGAGTGTTAATTTTCTCTCGGTGTTTAGAATTACTTCTCTCTCAGGGAGAGTCTGGAAGGGGGAGAGAGAAGGAGGGGGGAAGGTGAATTTTCCTCCCTGTTTAGATTCAAGGAGTTTGAATCACAGTGATCTTCCAGGTAACCCAGGAGGGGAAGCCTGGGAGAGGCAACGGGAGGGAAAAGGTTTACTTTCATTGTGTTAAGATCCAGAGAGGACTGGGTCTTGGGGTCCCCGGGCAAGGTTTTAGGGGGACCAGAGTGTACCAGGCATGGATTCCGGTTGGTGGCAGTGCTACATGTACTAAGCTGGTAATTGAGCTTAGAGGAATTCATGCTGGTACCCATCTTTTGGAGCTAAGGTTCAGAGTGGGGAATATATACCATGACACTACCTTTGACAGAAAGAGAATGGTTGGGAAAGGACATATGCATTTCTAAGTCAGCTGCTTCTTGTTGTCACGATTTTTAAGTCTGAAGACCTTTTCACCAAGACCATAGATAAGCTGCGGCGAGGAGACATCATAGGAGTTTTGGATATCCTGGAAGAACCAAGCATGGAGAACTTAGCATCATAGCTACAGAAATAACTCTGCTGTCACCATGCTTGCATATGCTGCCTCATCTTCATTATGGATTCAAAGATCAGGTAACTTCAATCAGGGACAATGGTTGGGAGCCCATCGCTGGCTGCCTAGAAGCAATGTTCCACGGGATTTACTTTTGATATTTTTGTACAATGGAAATTCATGTCGGCCTTTTTTGTCTGTACAGTTTGAACACAAGCTATAGATCTCATATAATATCTTGAATTAATATATACACTTTCAGCTCAAACTGACCCAAAGTGATTTATGAAGAATATGCATGCAAAACACCATTACTGAATTTCAGCCACTGCTGGGGGTAGGAGGGCAGAAGTCAGCTTGCCAAGAGAGGGATGGGGAAATTTTTGTACTAGGTTATTCGGAGCAGTGATTTACAACGAAGATGATAGAGAGAGAGAGAGTGTGAGGTGTGTGTTTGTGCGTAAGGGTATGGGCAGGGGGCAGCCGGACAAGGAAGGCAGGAGGACTGTATCCTGAGGCAGAGCAAATCGACAGGAGGTAGGACCAAACTGTGAGGGAGACTTGGCTGGAAGCCTAACCCCCACTTCCCACTTTTCCCACCCTTTCCTTGACAGGGGCAACAACTGGACTGTCTGAGTGAGTTGGGAAGCCCCCATCTCCCACCAGCTGAGGCTAGAATTCCTGAGACTTTGTTTTCCCTTCAGTTTGGGGCATGGCCCCAGCTTTTTGCTTGTAGAGAAGGTAGAAAGCAGCCCAGGGAGGCAAACTGGAGTGGCAGCCAGAAGGACAGATGGCCACCCCATCCTCTCTCACCTTGAGCCCTCAGAGGGACCTGGTGGAGAACGAGGGCCTAGGTCCTCCTATGCTTCCCTTCAGGGCTGGCTCTAGGTTTTTTGCCGCCCCAAGCAAAAAAATTTTGGCTGCCCCCCTCCCCAGCCCTGCTGCCCCAGCGCTGGGCTCCCTCCTTTCCTCCCCACCAGTGCCTTCCCCCCACCCACACTCCCCTGTCACCCCAGCCCTGGGCTCTCCCACCAACCTGCAGCCTCCTGCTGTCCCAGCCCAGGGTCACTGGTAACTCGCTCCCAGGGCGGATCATTCAGCAGGAATTTTGGATGTGCACAGAACACAGACAGGATTGGTTCCCATATGGTTACAGAATTGCAGTAAAGTGGAACAATTTTCAGCTTGTGTGATTGGAGGATATCTGGATGCATATTATAAGACTGTCCTACGTAAATGAGAAAAGTTGAGATGCCTTTATTATTCTTTGTTCCGCTCTTTGTTCTAGGGGGGAATTTGCCAATGCAATATCAATGTCTCCTTTTAAACAAATAAAATTAAAAATAATTAAAAAGGCAATAGCTGTTGATAATAGCCAATTCAGTCCTAAAAACCACTGGGAGCATTTCTTGCTTCTTCATTTCTTATCCGACTTTTTCTACAGCAAGTTACAGTGGATCAGATAATTGTTTGGGAGAAATGAAGTAACAGTTGCCCAATTGAGCTTGAGCACTCCTGAATTTGAGGTGTTCAAATCTGGAAGGCAGGGCTAGATTCCCTTTCTGAATATTAGCTAAATCTGGAAAGGAAAAGTCAATTTCCGCTTCCATGGTCAGACATGCAAATTCTCCTACGTGCAGGGTACAGTATCTAAGCGCCGAAGTCCCCTAGCAGACCTCCCCTCCCTTACTTTTATTTGAAATTCTAGTGGCGATCCACGTACCTCCCTGCTAGCTTCAGATGGAGAGGGG